>NC_140941.1:57464118-57639118 GCF_014529385.1 Adiantum capillus-veneris | reverse complement strand
GTACGTCAAGACTTGAGGAAGCCATAGTGAAAGCACATATTCACAATGATCAAGATGAGAAGAAAGCACATAATATTCATGTGCCTTCTAATACAAATGGTAATACACGCACTCAGTATGGGCACAATAAAAGGAAATTTATAGTAGCCAATTCAGAAGCATCTAAAAAACCGAAGGGGTCCAGAGGTCCTCTCTCTTCTGAGGAATTTGATAAAGCTAAGAAAGAGAAATTATGTTTTTAATGTTTAGGAAGCGGTCATGGCAAAAAGGATTGTCCCAAGGGGAAATCTGTTGCTCATGGGCTTCTGAAGAAGAACACTTACAATAGAGTCAGTCAGGTGTTTAAGTTGTTACGAACAACCAAATTATATGCCAAGGAATGTAAGTGTGATTTTTTGAAAGAAGAAATTCACTATCTAGGGCATGTTACTTCAGCTAATGGACTATATATGGATCAATCCAAAGTGGATACAATATGGCAATGGCCTTCTCCTAAAAATCTGGAAGAGTTACAATTTTTTTAAAGGATTTGCAGGTTTTTATGAAGGTTCGTTAAAAACTATGCTAGTATTCTTGTTCCCATGATGGATCAATTGAAAGACAAAGGCAACTCTTTTCAGTGGGGACCCGCTCAACAGCACAGTTTTGATACACTCAAGGATGCATTAGCTACAGCTCCCATACTAACTATTGTAGATCCTTTCAAACCATTCGTTTTGGAAACGGATGCCAGTGACCGTGCTATTGGAGCAGTCCTATTATAAGATGGATGGCCAATTGCATTTGAAAGCAAGAAGCTTGATGCAGCTCAGCAGAACTACTCTGCTTATGAGCGCGAACTCTATGCAATAGTATCTACCCTAAAAAAATGGCGGGATTATATGTATGGTGCTCAGTTTGAGATTGTGTTTGACCATGAAAGCATCAAATGGTTTACACAATAACCGGATTTGAAGGGTCAAAAATCCAGGTGGACCAAGATTCTTCAGGAATATGACGCCAAGCTCAGGTATCGTAAAGGTCGATACAATGTGGTGGCTGACGCTCTAAGTTGTATGCCGGAGATCAATTCTCTCTTGTTCACAGAACTTTGTAGTGAATTTTTGGATTCTCTCAAAGGAAAATATGAGCATGATAAAGAATATTCCAAAGTGTGGAGCCATGTAAAAATGAGGGATCCTTCTCACTCCAATGATGGTAGTGTAACGTTAATCTCCACACCTAGTTCTCCTCTATCGAGTGATGAACTACAGCGATGGAAGCATTTCACCACCGGCAATGGGTACCTACTCCATAAGGGGAGAGTTTGTGTACAAACGGACAGAGACATTTGGCGCCAAATTCTTTATGAATGTCATGATAGTCCAAGTGTAGGACACCCGGGTATTAGAAAAACTTATGCGCTCGTACGACAACAGTTTTACTGGCCAGGTATACATGGCTTTGTTCAATCTTATGTCTAGCATTGCCAAAAATGTCAAGCTAATAAAGCAGAGCACCTGAAAGCACGAGGACTCTTACATCCTTTGGAGATTCCCAATGGAAAATGGGAAAGTATCTTTGTGGACTTTATTGTGGGTTTACCAACCACTGTATGAGGTCATGGCTCGGTATGGGTGGTCGTAAACATGTTTACTAAACTATGTAAGTTTATTCCAACCAAATCAATGGTTAAGACACTAGAATTAGCCAAGTTATTTATGGAACATCTATACAAGTTGTATGGTTTGCCAAGTAACATTGTCAGTGATCGTGATCCCAAGTTTAACAGTCACTTTTGGAGGGTTGTGTTTAAACGATTGGGTACACAACTAAACCTCAGTACAGCCGATCATCCAAAAATAGATGGTCAGACTCAGTGAGTTAACCAAGTGCTAGAGGATATGCTAAGAGCATACGTCAGCAAAAAACAGTCAGATTGGCAAGAATACTTACCTATTCTCGATTTGTCTACAACAGTGCTAAGCATGTCATGATTGGATTTAGTCCTTTCATGCTTATGTATGGGTTTCAACTTAGGTCAACTATTATCGTGGGGTTTGCAGCCGAAAAGCTCCAACAGGTTAAGGATTTTCTCCAAGACCACATGGATATGTTGAAACTTGCTCGTCTGAATGTCCGACAAGCACAGGATTAGTATAAGAAGTATGCTGATGAGAAACGTCGACTAGTTACCTTTGAGAAAGGGGAGAAAGTATTTTTACGTGTGCTAGAACATTCAAAAAGTATGAAAATTGGGCCAACAACTAAATTATCTCCCCGATATTGTGGGCCTTTCAAAATACTCAAGCGAGTAGGTGATCGTGCCTACCATTATTGCTACCTGCACATTCTTGTATTCATCCGGTGTTTCATGTAAGCCGTTTATGTAAGAGGTTACATGGGGACGACAATGTCATTGACCAACAGATTTTGGTAGATTTCATTGAACCTCCTACCTTACTGCATGAACCTGAACGTGTTCTTGATTATCATGAGTTACGTACACGTCATCATGTACGTCAACAAGCCTAAATCATCAAGTGGAAAGATCGACCTGAGGAAGGTGCCACTTGGGAAAACATTAGTGTTCTTAAGAAGAAGTTTCCCACTTTTGTTTTCGAGGACAAAAACTCTTCTTAAGGGAGGAGTAATATCAGGACATCGGCAAGGCCGGACTAGAAAAGGGCAAGGCTGGGCTAGGCAGTGTGGAAAGGGAGTCCAACTAGGGCAAAGGGACAAGGGACATGCTATATAGTGGGTGGTTGGGAGGTGGACTCCTAGGTTCTAGTTCCCCTTTTCTAACATATTGTCAGGACATTGGCAAGGCCGGATTAGAGAAGGGCAAGGCCGGGCTAGGCAGTGTGGAAAGGGAGTCCAACTAGGGCAAAGGGAGAGGGGCCATTCTATATAGTGGGTGGTTGGGAGGTGGACTCCTAGGTTCTAGTTCCCCTTGTATAACATTGGTATCAAGAGCTTGGTTCTTTTTTTGGGAAAGGCACAACTGTGGAGGAGGGGAGCCACACAAACTTGCATGCTTTTTTTCATGTCGGGGTCAAGGGAGCGTGGAACTCACCTCCTGTGAGGAGGACAACAGGTCGAAGCCGTGGGCAACTCCCCTTGCAAGGAGAAGCCGCCGAGGTTGGACCTGCACCAAACGGCACCCTTGCAGGCTCTATAGCATCGCACCGGTGTGTGGACCCTTTCACGTGCCTAGCCAAAGATTTTTTTTTGAACACAAGGGAGGGTACCCAGAGTGGGGAACTCCCCCCCCCCCTTTGGTGCGGTTTTGGCTAGGCTCGGCAGGGCTAGGCTTATCAACACGGCCGCCAAGTACTTCGACACACATAGTTTCTATGTATTATTGACAAAAACTTGGAAATTTAATCAAAGCATCTCAAATGGAGTTCAAAGTGACATTATATTTCACAATCAATTAACGGTTTCATGCATAATTGATTCGGCTACAAGCGATAAAGAAATTCCCTATACGGCGGACATTTTGGTTCAATTTCCACCTGGATACTATCGACTTTGACGGAATTAGCAAGGCTAAATAAACTTTGCAAGTGCTCTCAATCTTAGGTAATTTTTTTACTATTCTTTGCACCGCAGTGTGTCGCCATGGATTCCGATATCATGATATGACTTTTGATTTTGAGCAAAGTATGCCTGATCGTGCCCATGATGGCTCGTGGCCCGATCCTCTCAAGGAGAGTACCCGTGATGCTACGGCGGGTGATGACACTTATGAATTGCTCGAAATTCAAGAATTTCATGCACTTCAGACACGCATGTCAGTCATGGATGAAAATTTTAAAGCTTTAAATGCAAATGTCACTAAACTATCCACATTAGTGATTCAATTAATGTAACAGCAGTCCAAGGGTCCTGCTGACACACACATGCATGAGCCCGTTGCTACACAAGGGCAAAGGCCTTCTAATCCTGGGCAAGGCCCAACTGCTGATACTTTGCAGAGTCTCACTGCAAAGAGGTGGATGAGTTGTTGAAAAACACCAGACCACCAATTTTTTAAGGAGAAGACCGAGACCGCAATAAAGATGGAGTGAATATCTTTCTCAGTGAAGTGGGATGGAATTCACGCCTTACGGCGTACTCCAAACGAAGTCAGAGCTCTACAAACGAGCTTAACTCTGGATGGCAAGGCCTACAAACGGTGGATGTCTCTCATGGACAAGAATATCATACCACAGAGTTGGGCAGCTTTTGAAGCTATGTTTCGCAAAGACTTTTTGCCTACAAAGAGGCAGATTGGAATTGGACGGCTTGGGACATGTGTTCCATGCACCAATACCCATCATTGATTGAATATATATCTCACTATCGAGATGTTATCCTCAAGTTGGAAGGCTTAGATAACTTTCAACAAGTACGGGGTTCTATACGTGGTCTGACACAAGAGCTTAAGAAGTACATCAAGACCCAAGACCCTAAAACACTTGAGGAAGCCATAGCCAAAGCACATATTCATGATGATGCGGATGAAAAGAAAGCACATAATATTCATGTGCCTGCTAATACACATGGTAATACATGCACTCAATATGGGCACAATAAAAGAAAATTTATAGTAGCCAATTCAAAAGCATCTAAAAAACCCAAGGGGTTCAGAGGTCCTCTCTTTCTTTGAGGACTTTGATAAAGCTAAGAAAGAGAAATTATGTTTTCAATGTTTAGGAAGCGATCATGGCAAAAAGATTTGTCCCAAGGGGAAATCTGCTGCTCATGACAAGGAGAAAGCAGTGCACATGGTGCAACTGCTGCCTCTTGAGTCTTCCTCACGATTCTCTAGAGTGGAAGTAACACACACCGAGGTGGCACATGAAAGCTGTCTTACAAGTTCCATGTGGCAACAAACCTTTGGACCACATGAATTAGTACGTATGCACGGATCTCTGCAAGGGCACAAGGTGCGCATCTTGGTAGATGACGGTGCTACTCACAATTTCATCAATTACAGATTGGTGAAAAAACTCAAATTGCCTCAAACTCCGAGTACAAACCACTACAAGGTAAAAATGATGAATGGACATGATACCAAAGTCTGGGATATTAAGTCCGAGATGTTCTATTGGAAGTACAAGGTTACTCCACATGCTTAGATTTTCAGGTTATGAACATGGAGAGGATAGACGTGGTCCTTGGTATGGAGTGGTTGCATAGCCTAGGACCATCACTGAAGCATAGCCATGAGCACAATAACTTGATGTTTGAATCCCATGGCGCACATGTGTTGTTGTTAGGAGAGAAGGATGTCCCTTCTTCACCATTGATTTGTACAGTTCAGCTTATGCAACTCGTTTCTAATAATGAAATAGATCAAGTTTTCTTGTGTTACTCACTATCTCATTTTCTCTCTAACATTGAATCTGTTGAACATTTCTCAACGCCGCATGCTTCTCTCTTATCTCTTCCACCAATGGCTACTTCCAAAAAAGTAAACATTGCTAGTGAGTTACAAAAATTATTAAAGGAATTTCAAGATGTTTTTCGTAATGATTTTCCACCAGGATTACCGCCGACACGATCGGTGCAACCTAGCATCGATGTGGTTGCAGGCTGTAAACCTGTCAGTAAACCGCCCTACTGTATGAGTTATTCTAAAGCTGTTGAGGTGGAATGTTAGCTTGTTGACTACCTTAGCAGAGGGTTTATACAACCCACTTCTTCACCATGGGCCTCTCCATCGACAATGGGTATCTACTCCATAAGGGGAGAGTTTGTGTATCAACGGACACAGACATTCGGCGCCAAATTCTTTATGAATGTCATGATAGTCAAAGTGGAGGGCACCAAGGTATTAGAAAAACTTATGCTCTCGAATGAAGACAATTTTACTGGCTAGGTATACATGGCTTTGTTCAAGATTATGTCTTCCATTGCCAAAAATGTCAAGTTAACAAAGTAGAGCGTCTGAAAGCAGGAGGACTCTTACATCCTTTGGAGATTCCCAATGGAAAATGGGAAAGTTGAAGGAGTACGAGCGAAAGTGCGACGCGAGAGAGAGTGCGAGAAGAAGAGCACAACGATATGGTGAACTCGCTCTACTGTAATGTGTAGAGCATAGTGAGTTCTTATTAGGTTTTTACAAAAGAATATGTGTATATACCTGGCGGCCCGCCCACTTACCTGGGCGACCACATTGGGCTTTATACCCCAACAACCTCCCACTTAAAGTCCAATGTGTTACTTTAAGTGTGAGAGAAGCTACTATACAGGCTAATATACAAGAGATGTAGAGAAGTGATGTACTACCCTACACCTAACTGCTTGCGAAAATGCGCAAAGCTCTCTGAGGGAAGTCCTTTTGTAAGTAGATCAGCAGGATTTTGTGTGTGAACTTTGACAAGCTGAAGTTGCTTATCCTTGAGCAATTTCCTGATGAAATGATACTTCACATCGACATGCTTTGTCTTTGAGTGATTAACTGGATTGCGAGCCAATTGTATAGCACTTTGACTATCACAATATACCACATGTCTCTTTCTTTGATTCCCAAATCTGTTTTACTAGTCGATTAATCCAAATTGATTCTTTGCATGCCTCTGATGCTGCAACATATTCAGCCTCTGTAGTAGACTGAGTAACACAATCTTGTAATCTTGAACGCCATGATACTACTCCACCAGCCAATGTAAAGACATACCCTGACGTTAGACCTTCGGTTGTCTAAGTCACATGCATAATCTGAGTCTGTAAAACCCTTTACACTTAGCTCCTGACTCCCATAGCATATACGCATACTCTTTGTAGCTTTCAGGTATCTCAATATTCCTTTCACTGCCTCCCAATGTTTCTTGCCTGGGTTTGACATGTATCGACTTACTCCCACTGCAAATGCAATGTCTGGGCGAGTAGCAATCATTGCATACATCAAACTACCCACTGCAGACGCATATGGAATCTTATCCATTTCAGCCTGTTCTTCCTCAGACACAGGACAATCTTGTTTGCTAAGTTTCACATATGGTGGCAATGGAACACTCAATGCCTTTCCCTTCTCCATATTGAAACGTTGCAAAACCTTGTCAATATACTCTGTTTGAGATAACCAAATCAACTTCTTTGATCTGTCTCTCTCAATGCGCATACCAAGTATATGACTTGCCTCACCCATGTCTTTCATGTCAAACGATTTTGCCATCTTTGACTTCAAAGCTGAAATTTCTTCCAAGTGCTTGCCAGCAATCAACATGTCATCCACATACAAAATAAGGATCAGCCAACTGCCATCCTTAGCCTTCTTTGTATATAGACAGTGATCGAACTCACTACGTTTGTAGCCTTGAGAAAGCATAAACTTGTGGAATTTATGGTACCATGCCCTCGGTGATTGTTTTAAGCCATAAAGACTCTTTAACAACTGGCATACCCAATCTTCCTTGCCTTTCTCAACAAACCCTTCTGGCTGCTGCATGTAAATTTCCACATCTAAATCACCATGCAAGAACGTTGTCTTGACATCCATTTGGTGCAACACCAAATCTAATATGGCAACCAATGCAAGAAAGCATCTCAATGTAGTCATCTTGACCACCGGAGAGAAGACTTCATCAAAGTCAATGCCTTGTTCTTGCTTAAAGCCCTTGGCAACAAGCCTTGCTTTGTACTTTGGCTGACTATCATGAGCGGTGATCTTATACCTGTAAACCCATTTACAGGTAGAGCCTTTTTGCCCCGTGGTAATTTAACTAGCTTCCATGTCTGGTTTTTATGCAGAGCTGTCATCTCTGACTGCATGGCCAATTGCCAATTCCCGGAGTCCTTCATTTGTACTGCTTCCTTGTAACATGAAGGCTCATTGCAATCAGTCAACATGACATAGTTCATAGATGGAACAAACCTATCAGGAGGTCGCGTGACACGTCCAGATCTACGCACAATAGGTGGCTCAGGCTCAGCCACAACCTTTGGCTCCACTCTATCCTGTCCTTGCTCCTCTTGAGCCCTGACATTATGTCTTGCACGTGCAGGTCCATCTTCTTGGAAGACAACTCTTCTAATCTCCTCAACCCTCTCTGGTTTAGAATAATATTTGGATTCATTAAAGTGAACATCATTGCTACAGACAACCTTTCTGGATTCGGGATCCCAAAGTCTGTACCCCATCTCACCAGAATTACCATAGCCTAGAAAGATGCACTTTCTACTCTTTGGCTCAAGTTTGTTTCCCTTTGGAACATGAGTATATGCCTCACAGCCAAAGACTCTGAGATGCTTGTATGAGGGCATTTTTCCTGACCATAGCATCTCTGGCACTGAATCCTTCTGCAAAACCTTGCTAGGAGATCTATTTACAAGATGAACAGCTGTTGATACAGCTTCAGCCCAAAACCCATTTGGCAGCTGTGCATTAGACAACATACTTCTGACCTTCTCTTGTATGGTCCTATTCATCCTCTCAGCAACACCATTTTGAGGAGGATTGTAAGGAGCAGTAAGCTCACGTTTTATACCTTTTTGACTCAGCAAAAGTCCTGAAAGGCCTTTGAAACATACTCTCCACCATTGTCAGTGCATAAGCATTTAAGCTTCTTTCCACTCTGATTCTCCACAAGTGTCACAAACGTTTTGAAAACACTAAACGCTTCATCCTTGTGCTTGAGAAAGTAAACCCATACTTTCCTCGAGTAATCATCTATAAATGTCATAAAGTAAGAAGCTCCCCCTAGAGATAGGTTAGGCATAGGTCCACACAAATCACTATGAACAAGTGCCAACTGTGTATCTCTTCTACTGCTTCTATGCTTATGTGGCTGCTGTGTTTGCTTACCATACAGACAATGTTCACAGAATTCAAAATCATTAAATGAAAAGCCAGGCAAATAACCAGAACGAGACAAGATTTCCATTCCCTTCTTGGACATATGTCCTAACCGGCTATGCCACAAAGAAACGTTCGGCTGCTCGGTTACATTGATTACATTTTTAGAGACATTTGATACATAAATCATGTAAAGTCCTCCAGACTTTACTCCATGTGCTACTGTCATAGAACCCTTGGATATCTTCCACATGTTCTGTCCAAAAGTGGTGACGTAGCCAGCATCATCAAGTAAACCTGTGTTGATCAAGCTCTTTGTAATTGCGGGAACATGTCTCACATTCTTCAGCGTGAAAGAAGAGCCATTCTGAAACTTCAATTGAACATCTCCAACACCTAAGATCTCACATGTCTGCCCATTGCCTAGCCGAACATGATCTTTAGTGGTCACATAAGAGGTAAACCACTCCTTGTTTGGAGACACATGAAGTGATGCCCTGAGTCTATAATCCAGTCACTCAGTGCATTTCCATCAGATGCTGTAAGAAGAGCTGAGTCCATTGTATTCTTCAAGAAGTAGATGTCTCCTGACACTAGACTGTCATCCTCTGCAACAATGTTTGTCACATTTATTTCTTGAATCTTCACTGAGGACTTGTTCTTCTCACCATGGTCTTCAGCTTTCTCTTTGCCTTTTTCTGCTTTCCATTCTCTGCAGTCTCTTTTCATGTGACCCTTCTTGCCACAATGGTAGCATTCTATGTCACTCTTGTCTTTAGCACTGCGGGACTTGCTACGAGACTGATTCCTCTTTCCACCTTTGTACTTTTCTTTGGTCCTTCCCCTGACAACTAAGGCTGTTCCTTTGCCTTTGTCCATTGTCTTTCTATTGGTTTCTTCAGTAAGCAGACTTCCTTCTACACCTGCTATGTTCAAACCATCTGGAGGTGCAGAATTACTCAAAGCTGTGCGAAAAGTGTCCCAACTTTCCGGCAATGTGATCAACAGGAACATAGCTCTAACAGGTTCATCAAACTTGACACCTTGAGCTGACAACTGACTATAGATTGTGTTGAATTCATTCAGATGATTGGACATAGGTGTCCCTTCTTTCATCTTCAAGTCAACAAGCTTCTTAAGCCAGTATACCTGTGAAGCTGCACTCTGCTTCTCATAAAGATCACTCAGCTTTAACCATGCTTGATAAGCCGACATCTCGTCTGCTACATTGAAGTAAACGCTTTCTGCCAAAGTCAGCATAATGGTAGAAAGTGCCAATTCATCCATTTCGCTCCATTCATCTTCGTCCATATCTTCTGGTTTTATCCCTTTGAGCTTTATAGGTTTTATCTGCTTCTTTTGTACCAACACGTGCCAAATCTGCTTCTTCCACAATGGGAAATTGGTTCCATCCAGCTTCTTGATATTGTAAAGAGCAGTGTCCTGTGATCCAGCCATAGCTACACTTCACAATAGGTTACTTTCCTGGGAAAATTTCGGCAGAGTTTCCCCTGTAAACTGACCTCTGAACCAATATCAACATGTCAAATGAACCAAGAAAGCTTCAGATTCTGCATAAATTTCGGCAGAGTCTCCTTTGTAAAATGGCTCTAGTGTACTCAAAAACAGACCAAAAAAACAGCTCAAAAACACTGTCTGTCTGACACTGTAAGCTGTGGGTAAACTTGTCCTGCACCTGTACTGTCTCTGACTGTCCTGTCACTGTCCTGTAAGCATAGACTGCGACAATGCCTCCACGGCAGTAAATCAAAGATGCAATCCGAACTATCTAACTCATAGTCAATACATCCTAGCTGCCTATCTAAGGGTGCTCGAGGGATCGCTCCAAGACATGTATCACCGAAAGGATCTCAACATTCGAGAATCCCCTAGCTCAATAAAACCTCACTCGACCCTCAACAAAGGCTGCAGTAAATCTGACAGTACATAGACTTCCCACAAAGTCATACATCCACAAATTTCCC
This sequence comes from Adiantum capillus-veneris, assembly GCF_014529385.1. Lineage (NCBI taxonomy): Eukaryota > Viridiplantae > Streptophyta > Polypodiopsida > Polypodiales > Pteridaceae > Adiantum > Adiantum capillus-veneris. The sequence continues at coordinate 57,628,366 of NC_140941.1, read as the reverse complement.
ACTGTATACTGTAACCGCTGCGGCGGTTGTGACTCACAACCAGCAAACCCTCAACAGACATACATCATCTCTGACAATACATCCCATGTGGAGGTACCTGCAATGTCAGGATGAAATCTGGAATATCAAGTAGCAAACACAAGCTACCTAATGAACTAGTGGATGTCGCCTACAGTCTGTGTGTAGATGTGCCCGTGTCGTATGTGACACGCCTCCAAGAACTGTGGGCCGTCCTTTGATGTGTAAACAACCACAAATCAGCACTCTGGGAGTGTCGATATCCTCAACACCTGCAGTCGTAGGCCGAAAACCCCAAATTTGCAAAGTCGGATCTGCACCCGTCGAGACCACGTAGTCGAAAATGGCCTGCGTAGACCTTTGTCGAAGCTGAACGGTGGCCGAGATGACCTCAGAATGAAATTTTGACAACACCGATCCCTTCGTTCTTTCCCACGAGATTTGGGGCCGTGTCTTCGCCTGTCGAATTTCACTCCAATCTGAGTTGGTGACTCTAGCCTCCTGCAGTGCTGCCCCGAGCCTCGATCTGAGCTCTGATACCAGTTGAAGGAGTACGAGCGGAAGTGCGACGCGAGAGAGAGTGTGAGAAGAAGAGCACGACGATATGGTGAACTCGCTCTATTGTAATGTGTAGAGCATAGTGAGTTCTTATTAGGTTTTTACAAAAGAATATGTGTATATACCTGGCGGCCCGCCCACTTACCTGGGCGACCACATTGGGCTTTATACCCCAACAAAAGTATCTCTATGGACTCTATTTTGGGTTTACCAACCACTGTATGAGGTCATGACCTGGTATGGGTGGTCGTAGATAGGTTGACTAAACTATGTAAGTTCATTCCAACAAAATCAACAGTTAAGACACCATAATTAGCCAAGTTCTTTGTGGAACATCTATATAAGTTGTATATTTTGCCAAGTAACATTGTCAATGATCATGATGCCAAGTTTAACAGTCACTTTTGGAGGGCTGAGTTTAAATGATTGGGTACACAACTGAACCTCAGTACAGCCGATCACCCAGAAATAGATAGTCAGACTGAACGAGTTAACCAAGTTCTAGAGGATATGCTAAGAGCATACGTCAACAAAAAACATTCAGACTGGCAAGAATACTTACCTATTCTTGAGTTTGCCTACAACAGTGCTAAGCATGTCACGAGCGGATTTAGTCCTTTCATGCTCATGTATGGGTTTCAAACTAGGTCATCTGTTACGGTGGGGTTGGCAATCGAAAAGCTCCAACAGGTTAAGGATTTTCTCCAAGACCAGATGGATATGCTGAATGTCGCTCCTCAAAATGTGCTCTTATACCAATATTAGACAAGGGGAACTAGAACCTAGGAGTCCATCCCCCAACCACCCACTATATATCATGGCCCTTGGCCCTTTGCCCTAGTTGGACTCCCTTTCCACATTGCCTAGCCCGGCCTTGCCCTTGTCTAGTCCAGCCTTGCCGGTGTCCCAACAATATGTTACACAAGGGGAACTAGAACCTAGGAGTCCACCTCCCAACCACCCACTATATAGCATGGCCCCTGGCCCTTTCCCTAGTTAGACTCCCTTTCCAAACTGCCTAGGCCGTCCTTGCCCTTGTCTAGTCCTGCAATGCTGGTGTTCTTACATTACTCCCCCCTTAAGAAGAGTTTTTTTCCTCGAAAACAAAAGTGGGAACCTTCTTCTTAAGAACACTAATGTTTTCCCAAGTGGCACCTTCCTCAGGTCAATCTTTCCACTTGATTAAGGCTTGTTGACGTACATGATAATGTCGGCTGACACTAATATGCATGATGATGATGATCTAGGAGATCATGGCCTTGTAGATATAACTCTTTCAAGACTTTGGAAAATCGCCAAAGCGTACTTGAACGCAACCTCTTTGCACTTAATGCAAATGTTATTAATCTTACGGAGTTACTTGTGAAATTTATGAATTCACAGACAACTCAAGGAGCCACAAGTGGCACGGTTCAAGGGAACCAAGCTTGCACGACTCAAGGAGTCCAAGAGACAAATGTTGCAGAAGATGCAGAAGGTAGCAATGCATTACTTAAGAATATCACCATTCTTGAGTTTCACGAGGAAGAGCGTGATCAAAACAAGGATGCGGTCAATACGTTCTTACACAAATGGAGTGATATTCATCGATTAAGACACACCCCGGATATAAAGACGTCTGTGGAAACAAGTATATCTCTTAAAGACAAGGCCTATAAGTGGTGGATGACATTTCCAATAGATGCTCGTCCTCCGTCTTGGGCTACGTTTCAAGCTTCTTTCTCCAAAGAGTTTTTGGACTCCAATAAAGAAGATAAGAATTGGTTAGCATGGGATGCATGCCGCATGATTGGCCTCTCTCTCACACAGTACCTTTTCGAGTATCGGGAAATCGTATTAAAACTAGAAGGTCTAGATGAATTCCAAAAGATACGGGGTTTTAATAGGGGTCTTGACAAAGACTATTGTCTTCATGTCAAGACCCAACATCCAAAACTTTGGAAGATATGATGATGACCAAGAGAGGAAAGGAAATGTTTCCTACACTAAGAATAATTTTGCTAAGAGCAATGTGGCTAAGAGCCAATGGCGAGGTAGATATCCCACACGTTCCAAGAGGAATAAGAGACAATCTACCTGTCCACGCCCACAAGAGGCTAAGAAATCTAAGCACTCATGAGATACTCCACGTGGGTCTCTCGACACTGCCGATTTTGAGCGTGCGAAGAAACACAATTTGTGTTTTAGATGTCTTTTGGACCAACATAACAAGAAAGATTGTCCTCTTTTGCAAGGCAAAGAAAAGGCCATGCACATGGTGAAACGCCTCACATTAGATTCATCTCCTAAATATTGTGTTGTAGAGGTTCTTCATATGGAAGAAAAGCACAAATGTTGTGTGACTGCTTCAATGTGGCAGCCCACCTTTGGTCCCCATGATTTGATTTGCATGTATGGAACTATCAACAGACAACGTGTTCGTATTTTAGTGGATGGTGGTGCAACTCAGAACTTCTTGAACTCTAAGCTAGTCAAGAAATTGAAGCTTACACAGACTCCCTGCTCTCACAAGTATGCGGTGGATCAGATGTCTAGGAATGATAAAGAAGTATGGGACACAATAGTTCAAGGGGTTGAGGTTATTGTTCAAGATCATACGATGACCCTTCACTTCCAAGTTATGAACATGAACCGTGCTGATGTAGTTCTAGGACGGGAGGGGCTACATGGTTTAGGAAACACATTGCACACTAGTTGTGAACACAACTCCTTATCCTTTATGGCAAATGGTAAACAAGTGCTTTTGCTTGGTGAGGAAAATATACCATCTGTACCTCTTATATGTACAGTCGAGCTTTCTATTTTGCAAAAAGCAGATTTAATAGATGAAGTCTTTTTGTGTTACTGCTTGTCTCGAAGTCTTGTGAATTCTCAAGAGCAAAGTGCGGTGAATTCTAGTAATGGTATGCAAAGTGAAATGAATTCTACTGATAAACAAAGTGTTAACAAATCTAACAAGCAAAGTTATCTCAATTTTAATTCTATAGAGCAACGTACAATTGTTGTGAAACAAGCATTACAAGAATTACAAGATTCTCCATCCCAGCATAACTCTAGTTTACTTTCTCCTTTTTCACGAAAAAAGTTGACTCACTTACTCACGGAGTATAGTGATGTGTTCTCAAGTGATTTACCACTAGGTTTACCCCCTACACATGATGTGCAGCATGGCATAGATGTCTTGCCAGGCACTAAACCGGTGAGTAAACCACCTTATGGTATGCTAAAGAAGCCAAGGAGGTTGAGAGTCAGCTGCCTAACTACCTCGTCCATGGTTTCATTAGACCTAGACTTTGCCTTGGGCATCACCAATTCTATTGGTAAAAAAGAAAGATGGTACTTTGTGCATGTGCGTAGATTATCGTAGATTAAACGCCATAACCATCAAGAACAAGTATCCTCTGCCTAGACTAGATGAGTTGTTTGATCAACTCCATGGGTTATGCCTTTTGGTCTAACCAATGCTCCAACTACATTTATGATACTCACGGATAGTGTCTTATGTCCCTATCTTGGAAAATTTGTTGTGGTTTTCCTTGATGAGATTCTCATTTACAATAAGACTGAAGAGATTCTCATTTCCTTGATGAGATTCTCATTTACAGTAGGACTGAAGATGAACACATAGAACACTTACAATTAGTGTTCGAACATCTATGAGCTCACGTGTTGTATGCTAAGAAAAGCAAGTGTGATTTCTTTAAAACGGAGATTCATTACCTTGGTCATGTGATCTCTTATTCTGGTATCAAGATGGACACTGACAAGGTCGCTGCTATTCTTCAATGGCCACATCCCAATACAGTTGAGGAGCTTCAAATATTTTTAGGCATGGCTGGATTTTATTGGCAGTATATCCGTGACTATGCCAAAATCATTGTTTCTATGACGGATTAAGTTAAAGAAAAAGGTAAGACCTTTCTTGGGAAGAAGCCCAAAAACACAGTTTTGAACAGCTTGTTGGGTTAAAGGCCCGTGTGCCTGGATGCCCGTTGTTCAGCCTCCCATGTACAGCCATTGTTTTACTCATTCATAATAACTATACTCATAACTACACATTGTAGTGTGAGTACCGCCCCGCCACACACGGTGTCTATCTTCTTCGTGTTGGCTCTCTGTGTGTGTGCTCTCCGATCCCAACAAGTGGTATCAGAGCTTGGTAGTGAGAGCATTGAGAGCTTCATCATCATTGTTGAGTGTGCTGAAAATTGTTGTTGTTTCATTGCCGATTTTCAGTCTCGTTGTTGAGCCAGCAGAGGATCACACCCACATTTTTGCTCACACTCATCATTTTTGTAACCATTGATTGTAATAAATGTCTTTCCGACATTGATTTTGAATTGAGCCATTCATTAAGTAACGGGACTCAATTGAGTTTCCAGCTTGTAATCCCGAAGTAATTTCACTTGCTAATGTAATTAGATAGAGATGTTCTCACCTCCAAGGCTGAGGTATATAAGCCAAAGTTTTGTAACCTAAGGGAATTCATATTATTAATCAAAAGGAGTTTTTGAGCACCGTGACTGTGTCTGAGAGAGAGTGAGAGAGAGAGAGAGTCTTATCTACTTGCTACGCGAGCTACGGAGCCGCCATTGGAGAAGCGACACCGCCATTGTGTTAGCAACGGCGAGAGCTACGCACTAATACCAAGAGTGCGCGCTATCGGCTTCTGTGTGTGGTAAGTTCCTACGAGCTTCGGTGTGAGTTTTCTTCCAACTCGTGTGTCGGAATAGAGCGTGCAGCATATCTATAGAACCACAACAAGTAGAGCTACGCATTAGTACCATCGGGGTCAAGTTTCAGTCACCTGTATTTTTCGGCCTGTCTTCATACACGTTTACCGCACGGAGTGATTATAGGTTGATTTTGCAGTTCAAGTCTTAAGGGTGTTGTTCTTACCTAGTGTATAGACTTCCCCTTGAGTTTGAGATCGATTCAATGATTCTAGATCCTGTTTCGTATAGCATTCGTTCGTAGTACGGATTTCAGCCACTTGCGTATTTTAGAACTTAGATTTGATTTCCTTAGTAGTGATTGTCATTAGAAGGTCGAGTAGGTGATTTGACACCCACCTAGTTGTTTCCATGCGCCTGCGGGTCAAGCTTCGTCCTCGTCTGACAAATTCTGTTGTTGGTTGAGTTCTCGCTATTTAGCTTCCGCTAGCGGCGTAACCGCCTTAACATTTGGCGCCGCTGCCGGGGACGAGAGCCCTAAGTAGGTGACCTTAGACTAATCCTACGAGGTGAGTCGTATAAACTACTTTGTATACTTTAGTTAGAAAAGATCTAGGAGTGGTGGACTCCGAAGATCTCGAGAGATACTAGGAAGTGGGGTATTCCTGGGTCTTCCGTGTTGACAGTATTTTTAGTTTAGCTTAGATTTGTTTGTTGTTTTGTTGGTGTTGAGTAGTTGTTGATAGAAGAAGAATTTGCTAGTCCGTGAGTGGCAGTGGATCTCTTTAAAATCACAATTACCAAACCCATTTTATGATTAGGAATAGCTTAGGTAGGACTTCATTTGATCCTGATCTAGAGCTAATAATCATTGGAGTATTTGCTTGATATGGTTGATTGCATGTTAGATCACTAAACCGTCGAGTTAGTAGTGAAACTTGCAATAAACAAAAGTCAGAGAAATTTTCTGTGTATCTGGGAGTTGCTGAGCACTTGAGAAAGCTTTAGGAAGGATTCTGTGCCAAAAAACTGGAAATCTGCAACTTTAGACATCATACGCGTATGATGTCTAAATGACCAAACAGAGACCAAAACAGAAATTTTGACTTTACCAGAGTGTTCAAAAGGGGGGTTATACCCTAATTTCAACTTAAAACAAGAGCATTAACACTCAAAGAAACCCAAAAAGACAAGTCGGAGTCCAAGAAACGCAAAGAATAGGAAATTTTGGATTCAGATCTTGTTTTTACATTCAAACCTGACAAAAACACTTGAAACTCAATTATAAACATTGGAGAAGGCTTAAAACCAAGAATAGTCCAAATCTGTGAAAAAAGACATCATACGCGTATAATGTCTTTTGGCACATCCACTGCTTATTTTTGATATCTGACCTGACAAGATTGTTACAAGCACTGTAGGAAGCATAAATATCAAGTTTTAACCCAAATTGATGAAAAAGACATTATACGCGTATGATGTCTTTGACCTAATTTTGGACATATTTTGATACTTTGCTAACACATATCCATTGTAATAGCTGTCTAGAGGTTATATTTCAAGTTTCATCCCATTTGGATCACAATTGACCCAAAAAACAAGTCAAAAGCGGAAAATTGCCAAGAAAAGCCTAAATTAGCCATAACTTGCTCAAACAGAGTTAAAACTGAATTTTGTGAGTGGAAAGAGCATAAGGGGGCTACTGAGAGTGAGCATAACCAAAATAGTCTAAATCTGTGAAAAAAGACATCATACGCGTATAATGTCTTTTTCAGCATAACTGCAACAAAATTCTCACTTGATGAAACAGAAGTTGTCCAATTGACAAGATTAAACAATTGACCAAGTATCAGTCAGTTTGGATCAATTCTGACCACAAAAAGAGGAAAACAAATTGCCGAGACGGAAAAGTTAAAGTCCTTTAGGGGAATTGATGAATTTGAGATCGGGCAGGAACCTCCAGAATAACCAACCAAAACAAGGGGAACTAGCAAGTGTCATATCAACCGAGGGAAGTGTAAACCAAAGTTGGGTGCAACCATTAGAGCCGATCTTTGAAGGAAGGGTCTCTGATACTTCTTCGGAGAGATCTCACGAGATTTTCACCGAACACGTGGAACACCTGAACCTGAACAACAGAGAAAATATGGCAGCAGGATCATCAAACCCTTCCGCCACAATGAAGCTATTGTTCATAAAATATGAGTACGACAATGAGCAAGGTGCCAAGATCTACAAAGATGGAATGGACCGCTATTGTGTAAAGATAGAGGAGAGACCTAGTGAGTTCAAGGACTTAGTGCCTGTGAGCTATAGCGGAGATAGATATCTAGATGATGAGGGTACCATGTACTTGGTAGTCCTAAACCCTAACATTGTGGACAAGTGGGGATTGATGGGCACCAAAGCCAAAGTAGATGAAGAACTCGAGGAGAAAGCACCAATAATGAACTTCCCTGATGCGAGGTTAAGAAGAGAGAATGAAACTACAAGGATCAACACTGATAACATCTATGTGGGGCTATACAAATATAATAATGGGGAGCAAGATCTCTATTATAGATGTGAAGAACCCTACACCGGAGAGTTGACAGACCAAAAAAGACTTTATGTCTTTACCTACACAGAGGGATCGGAAGTGAAAATTGCCGCTTACGACAAGTATGGGAGGCAATACTCAACAATGGGCAAGAAAGAATTAGAAGGATATACATACTTTGGGGGACCACTACATCAGTATTATGTTACTTCTAGCTCACAAAGACCAGCACCAACAAATGGAGGGCAAAACCCAATGACAACAGGAGGACAAAGAACTCAGGCTGCTGACTCTTTCAGTCAACCTCAGTACTCGAAGCCCGGACCAATGGGATCATTACATTCCAGAGAGTCAATGGATACGAATCGAGGTAGTGCAGTTCCAATCCCCACGTATACCACTCCAGGTCCAAGGTTCGAAGCGGAACCATCACATTTACCTCCTAGTAGTAGATTCAGGGCAGGGGAACCGACAAGGGTAACCCATGAAGTCCATGATGCTAGAGAAAGCTTTAGCCGGGACACAGGAGCAATGAGATTGGTAGCAGACCATAGACGTATGAGACCATCTCAAGTAGCGAAGTGTATGCCAAAGAAGTATGGTGGTTCAGGAGATCCGTATGCACATGTGTCACTCTTTAAGCAAGTCTTAAGAGCTGAGCAGATAACAGATTTCCATACACAATACGAGGGATTTGGTCTTACTCTAGAAGGTACGGCATTGACATGGTTTCAACCACTGAACATAGGGGGATTCCATGACATTGACCATTTGCTAAGAGAGTTTGCTGAGGAATTCTCAAAACGAGGGATTAAGCACAATACGGTCTCACAAATATATGCTTTTAAACAGAGAGAACACGAAAAAGTGAAGGAAGCTTCACTTCGCTTCAAACAATACATTGAGAGATGTCCAGTACGTGAACGACCACAAGATGACAGACTATCTGTTCTCTTTATTGAGGGACTGAGAAACGACACTCTCAAGAAGGACTTGCACTTGAAAGCTTGTACAAGTTTCGAGCAAGTAACGAGAGAGGCATTGTACTTAGTGGATAACTGTACGGTTTATGGAGAGGTGTCAGCGGATACAGATTTTGCATCCAGTAGCTCTTCCTCCGTAGCGAGCGAGACTACCACTAAAAAGAATGTTCAAACAAAACCATGCCAAATGTAGAGCAAATGATAGAAGATGCTCTAAAAAGGATGGCACCATACCAAAAACCATTGCCAAAAACACTGAAATGGTGTGCTATTGAAAAAAATGGACAAACCATCCAACAGAGGAGTGCTATTACAACAAAGGGTATGTAAGGGAGCGTCAGTATGCACCTCCTGCTCAATTAGCACCACCTCAAGTACATCCAGTACCTCGATACCCAACGGGAAATGTACCAGGACCTATGGGGATAGAAAGACCGCAACCGGTATTGGGACAACAACCACCTTTACCAGGAGCAAGACCAGTGGGCATTAGATATGCACCAACCTTAGAGAATCAGGAAGAACAAGCCTTAGTGCCTGTTCAAGCCTATTATGAAGAATCTGGTGCACACATGTCTCCAACTGTGTATTACCCACCAGAAGAACCCAAACAACCAGAACCATGGGGCATGATTGGGAATGTTGGAATACCAACAGTTACAAGTGCTTCTGATGAAGAGAGATACAATTTGGACGCAAGAACATTGATGTTCATAGCTCATGGAGGGTTAACAGGACAAAGACCATCCTATCCACAAAGGACGAATCAAATGGGACCAAGACCAGCACTAGGACCCTGTTACAAGTGTGGAGGTGACCATCTGATGAATGTTTGCCCACATACGGAAATCATTAGAATTAACGCTTATTGCACTGAGTGTGGGGTTACTCACTTCATTGAGGATTGTTCAAAGAATCCAAACAAAGTGCAAAAGACGACATTGAATATGCTAGAAACTATTCCTACCAGCAGTGGGTCTGAAAATGAAACTCTGATACCAACGCAAGTTGTTACTAGAGCTCAAGCTAAGAAAACCACTAGAGAACCTGAGAATGGAAAGTTAGCAACTGAAATGGTTAGTCAAGGACCGCGGAGTCAGAAAAACACATGGAAAGCTAGAAAAGCACGCATGAAGTTGAGAAAAGAACGTGAAGACGCTATTCTAGATGAGGAACTAAAGCGAACTAAAGATAGATTAGAAAAACTTGAGAGTCAAAACGGGAAACGAGAGATGAGCCCGGAAAGAACGAAACAAAAGAGTATCAAAGAAACAACGAGCTTAAGCTCAGGGGGATCAGTGCTAGTCGACAAAGTACACGAACCATTGGACGCACTGATGAGAGCTTACGAAGCTAGGTTAAAGAACAACCAAACACAAGAACAGAGGTGGATGACATACCCAAACGCGGAATTGGAAAAGCAGAGACTTGAAATGTGCCAGAGAATGATCGAGACTGCACAAGCCTTATTAGAACCACCAAAAGAAACAATGAATTGTGGAACGGAAAACCCAATTCAGCAAGAGACTATCGTTTCACGGGTAGCTGAAAAGACTCCCAGTGCACAAAAGCCTGAAAATACACACAAGGATGACCGCATAGTATTGAACACAACCGATCAGGAGATAGAGAGTTTTCATCCAGTCATACAGAGGTCTTACGGAAGAGATGAGGATTACAATGAATTTTGGAAACAAGTGAGAGAGGCAAACTTTGCAAACGAGCTAAGTTGCCAAGCTAATCAGACAAATTGGGAAAAGGACATCAGGAATCCTCCCAATCTTTAGGGAGATGGGACTTGGATTAGCAATCTTACTGGGGAGATGGGGGCTCTGTTAGAACAATGGAGAGCAAACCTCACTCACTGAATACCTTACCTTCATACTTAGGAGAGTATGAAGCAAAATCCGAGATTAGAGCACTTCCCTCACGAAGAATCTCATCAGAAAAAGTCATGGACTCGCAAGGATTGATAGAGATCTTGTCAACACCAGTGACATGCACTATCACTCTAGCTGAGCTTTTGAGGCTAAGACCACATATGTGGACCACTGTAGGAAAATGCTTGGAGAAATTTGGGATAAAAGACCCAACATCGAGACTGCAAGAGGGTATACAAGAGCTGAGCAAACCACAAAAGAACGCTAAGCCTGTACCCTTAAACAAGGTCGGAGAGTATTGCGAAGGTGAAGAGGGGAATACAACCTTACCAGTTGAATTCCAAGGAGTAAACACGATGGCAATACTAGACAGCGGAGCTGGGGTAGCCATTGCTACAAAAGAAATCTGGAAAAAATGGGGGAAACCAGCAATAAGGAAGACTAGGTTGAAACTCCAATTAGCAGATGGACACATGGAGAAACCTATGGGGTTATTAGAGAAAGTTGTAGTGACTTCTTGCGGCATTGAATACGAACATACTTTTGCTATTGTCGATTTTGGCAAGGAGAATAACTATGATATCATATTGGGAAGACCATTCATGAGACAGTTGAAAATGGTCCAGGATTGGGGCTACGATCACATATACCTGAGAAATATGGAAACCACTACACGTGTGAACCTGAAAGACCATAGCTACAAAGATGTGAACCGAACACCGGTAGAGGAGTTTGATTCAGCTACTTTGGCGGGATCCGAATTTCCAGCTTGGTTAGGTAAACCCAAGGAGTTATGGATGTGTGGAGCCTCGAAATGTGGAAGTCTGAAACGAGAAGAATATGTTTTAGAAAGGGCTATCGAAGACGAAACTTATATAGGAGAACCCTTTCCAGAGGACACGCTTGAACCATTAGAATGGACACACATTCTAGCAACCCTAGATGTTTGTGCAATTCCGGATGGTCCCACAACGAAATTTTGCGACAAGGACGGGTACGACGTGGTTCCGTACTTCATGTTGAGAACTGTACTCGAAAAAGAAACTGAAAAGAACGATACACTGGAAAAGGAAGATGAAGAAGAGGTGTTTCACGACATTCCCGATCATCCTGAGTGGGGAAATGAAGCAGACAACGAGTCAACGGACAATTCAAGCGGAAACGAAGAAACTATAACGGATGTCCGATTTTATGATTTTCCGAACCAAACTAAACAACGCCAGAAACGCTATAGAGCAAAGAGAAAAACAAAGGGGGTTAGAACCAATCCGATGCCTAGAATAAGAGGAAAAAATCAATTCCTAATGCTAGTAAAGGCGGAAGATTGTGTTAAGGACAAGATTTCTGGAAGAATGAGAGGCAATGATCAAAAGAGCTTACGAAAAGACAAAAAGGCTCAAGAAATCAAGTTCAAAGGAATGGAACGAAAACTGAAACAGAAAAATCAGAAAAGAACAAGCGCAACAGAGAACACACGGAGTCCAAGTTAGAACGTAGAAACAAGTACAGAGAGCTCAAGAAAACTCTGAAAGAAGTTTGGACGACAGAAATTGAGAGTGGAGAGGACGAAAACGCCAAAATCAAGGAAAACATGGATGTTCCCTCTCACTATAGGAAATTCACAATAGAGGATAGGAAGGTGGTATTAACCCCACCTATTCGAGAGAGGAAGGAGAACGAATCTTATGACGGACCGGAGGATGCAAAAAAAGTTGATTTAGCAGCTCCAGGTGAGCCACCTAGACCGGTGTACATAGCCACAGATTTGTCTCCAGGCGAGGAAGAGAGACTTTTGAGTCTTCTCAGAGAGTATAGGGATGTGTTTGCATGGTCTTATAAGGACTTAAAGGGAGTTGACCCATCGATATGCCAACACACAATCCCACTGAAACAAGACGCAAAGCCTAGCAGACAGAGACCATACACATATAATGATACTTTTGCTAAGCGAATCAAAGAAGAGATAGATAAGCTAATGGAAGCTGAATTCATATACGAGATTGAACACACCGATTGGGTATCTCCAATTGTGGTAGTACCCAAGAAGAACGGAAAACTCCGAGTGTGTGTCAACTTAAAGAAAGTGAATGCTGCAACAATCAGGGACAATTATCCCTTGCCGATAACTGATCATGTTCTAGAGCGTGTATCAGGGAAAACAGCATACTCTTTTCTTGATGGTTTTTCAGGATATAACCAGCTAGCCATAGCACTGGAAGATCAACATAAAACAGCTTTTGCAACGGAGTGGGGAATTTATGCTTATCGGGTTATGCCTTTTGGTCTAACCAATGCTCCCGCAACCTTCCAGAGGCTGATGACGCATGCTTTCAAAGAATACTTAAGGTTGTTTCTAGAAATATACATGGATGACTTATGTGTACATTCTCTTCTGAGAGATGAGCATCTAGAACACCTAAGAAAAGTATTTGAGAAATGTAGGACATATCGCATTTGTCTCAATCCTGAGAAATGTGTGTTTATGGTCCGACAGGGCAGAATTCTGGGACATATTGTCTCACAAAACGGAATATCCACGGATTTAGAGAAGATAAAAGTTATAGTGGATATGCCTAGACCAACCAATGCGAAACAAGTACAGAGCTTTATGGGACATTGCGGATATTATAGACGATTCATTTACATGTACGCTATAATAGGCCAACCACTTTACAGGCTAATAGTGAACTTTGAATGGACAGAGGAGTGTGAGGAATCGTTCAAGAAATTGAAAGAGGCACTCATTACTGCTCCAGTCTTGAAATCACCAGATTGGGAGAAGATATTCCATGTGCATATAGATGCTTCGGCATATGCAATAGGATGCATTCTGGCTCAGCCAGAAGAAGGAAACATGGATTTTCCTATCTGTTACGCCAGTCGACAGCTCAACAATGCAGAGAAGAATTACACCACAACAGAGCGAGAAGGATTAGGAATGATATATGCTGTGAAGAAATTTTGGCATTATCTTCTAGCCAACAAGTTTGTGTTTTTTACGGATCACCAAGCCTTGCTCTACCTAGTGAATAAACCATGCAATACCGGGAGAATAGTGAGATGGTTCATTATCTTACTGGAATTCGACTTCACGGTAGTAGTAAAGAAAGGAAAAACACATCTTAGAGCTGATCATCTTTCGCGATTGACGAATGGAGAAGACCCTATAGGAGTAGATGACGACATGCCAGACGCGTACTTGTTCAACATAGAAATGATACCGAAGTGGTCTCAAAATGTCGTTAACCTATTAACCTATGGAGGAGAGTTCGATAGAAGAGAATACAACCAGAAACATATTGCTATTCAGCAATCCAAGAATCTTCAATTGGTTGCAGGAAGGTTGTATCAATTGGGAAATGATCATGTTTTACGACTATGCATCAATCCTGAGGAATATAATATATATCTGCGCGAAGCACATGTTCAGGAATGTGCATTTCATTGTTCAAGAAGGAACACATATAGGAATTTGTTACAATTGGGAGTCTATTGGCCAGGAATGAAAGAAAGCGTACATGAATATGTCACTGTATGTATTGTATGTTCATCAAAACCGCCAGCAGAGTATTCGACATTATATCAGATAATGATCGCTCCAGAATGGAGTCAGTATATTGTTGAATATCTCACAAATAGAACTTTCCCAGAAGGAACGTCAAAAGCTCGTCAGAAATCTGTAGAGACAGAAGCTAGAGATTACGCTTTAATAGGAGATCAACTCTATAAGAGAGGTAAAGACAACCAGCTTAGGATTTGCGCATCAGAGTCTGAGTATGTGATAATCCTGGAGCAAGCTCATGGAGGAGTAGGTGGAGGCCATTTCTCAGGTGATAAGACAGCAAAACTTGTCTTAGCCGCAGGAATATGGTGGCCAACATTACATATGGACGCTGAGGAATACGTTAAACGGTGTGATGACTGTCAGCGGACCAAAGTACCACTTAAAAGAGATGATATGCCGCTTAGACCAATGATGGGGGCAAGAGCTTTTGCAAAATGGGGGATTGATTATGTCGGACCCATTTCACCTCCTGCATATAAGACTCATGCACAATACATCATTGTGGCTACAGACTATCTAACAAAGTGGGTCGAAGCAAAGGCAACTCAAAAAGCAGATGCCAGGACCACGGCACAATTTCTGTATGAATACGTCTTTGTACGATATGGATTGCCAATAGAAATTGTGAGTGATCGAGGCACACATTTTATAAATGAAGTGATAAAGATCCTTCTAGATGAATTCATGGTAATCCATAGGAAATCAGCCCCGTATCATCCACAAGCAAACGGACAAGCTGAAGCAACAAACAAAACCATATGCACGGTCCTCACGAAGATTGTATCTGAGTCGAGAACTGACTGGGACCAGAAGTTGCATTCAACATTATGGGCATATAGGGTAGCATATAAAACATCAATAGGAACGACCCCATATAACATGGTTTTTGGGCTAAATGCTATCTTACCAATAGAATTCTTGATTTCAACCTTAAGGGTGGCTAAGGATCTAGAGTGGACAGGGCACGAGCTTTCTGATAGAATAGATGACCTGGAAAAGCTAGACGAGCTTCGCCTAAAAGCAGTAGCTTCTATCTACGCTCAAAAAAGGCGACAAAAAGAATTTTTTGATAAGCATGTGCGGACTAAAGAGTTTAAGGTTGGGGACTATGTCCTAGTTTACACTCTGAAACAGCATGCTAAGAAGCTTAAAAAGCGAGGGATGGGACCTCTGGTGATTAAAGATCTATCACCAAGTGGAGCCGTCAAGCTTGCTACATTAGACGGAGAAGAAATGCCCAATTGGATTAGTGGATGCAGAGTGAAAAAGTATCTTTTGCCGCTAACCCAAGACATGCTTCTCAAAATACATCAAGAAAAGCTGCGTGTCCAGAAAAAGAAAAAGATTGTGGAGGAAGCGCAAGCCGAGGCGAAGGAAAGAATGGAGAAAAGAAGACTACTGCGTCAGAAACAGCGCAATGAAGGAGCAATACGAATAAACGCAGTCAGTATAACAGAAATGGATAATGACAAAGAAGAACCCATCATTGAATGCAAAGTAGGAACCAACCAAATCAAAGCCAGAGCACTATTGGATTCAGGAGCTCAAGCTAACCTACTTTCACTCAGTTTGTATAGACAATTGACAAATGACACTAAACTACAAACTGCCAAGCAAGAGTTAAAGAGTTACTCTGAGAATTCAATCAAAACTGTCGGATGCACAGTTTTACATATACAGATTAACCAATATGTGTATCCTCATATGTTTTACGTGGTTGAAGACCAAGCTACACAACATCCATTATTGCTAGGACAACCATGGCAGAAGCAATACAATGCAATGATTGACTGGAGTTCTAATTCAGTGCTTATCAAATACGAAGGTGAAAGTCAATCAGTTAAGTTCACCAAAGGAGAAGAGCCAACTCCAAAGGACGAATCCAAAGACAAAGATAAACAAAAACCAGAGAAAAAGAAGAAGCAATGGCAACCAAAAGTTTCTATACAACCGGATTACTCTTCGACGAGGAATTCTCAACAGTGGATAAGGAAGACAAGCAATAATATAACAGCTCAACCTTGGGAAAAAATGGAGTCAAAGTTGGTATAGAGACCAAAAAAGGTTGTGCCAGAGAACACAAAGGTGGAAAACAGAGTCTTCAATACCAGACAACAGAGTGATTCCAGACAATCAAGGACAGTGAAACAGATCTGGATTCCAAAGAAGTTCATGACGGCACAAAGCTATAGCAAGCAAATTTGGATCCCAAAGATTTGTAAACAGGAACTCCCTTCAGTACAATCAACGGAAACTCCTAGGTATTTCAAGTCGAGGAAATCAACACAAAGAACAAAGCAGGTTTGGGTCGCAAAGAGTTTGTGGCAAGCACAAGTGAAGCAGAAGCAGATTTGGATTGTAAAAAAGAACAACAAAGTAAAGAAGAATCCATCTACTGATTCTACTACCGAAATGCCAAAACCAACCCAAAACCCGACCACCAATCCTTCAATCAAACAAAGAGCAGCTTTATTGGAAAGACTGTTGTATCATCGCTCTACAATTGCATTGGGAACTTATGACCAAAACAACTACAATGCTTCGCCCACAGACACTTCATAGTCGTCCGGGAGAACTCAAACTAGGAGGGGGGGAGGTATACAGGTATACAGGAGTTACAAAGCAGCTACAAGCGCCAAAAACAAAGAAAAACAAAAATTATATTACAAGGGCAGTGTCTTACATGATTTTGCAATTTTTATGTTTGATTGCGGATATTGATAATATTTATGCCCTTATATACCTTTTTTTGCAACAAGAAGAGATCAAATGATGAATTTGGGTCTCTAGACGTGTAAATATCACTAAATAAAAGTGTTTTTGGAGCAAAAAAGTAAAAAAAGTGGTAATCCAAGTCCAGAAATCACAAATAAGTGTATATTCATATACACAGGGTTACCAGCTATTTATCGTGTATGTTTGGAATTTTTTGGCTTCAATTTGCTATTTTCCTTTATTTTTTATGATTTTCTTGATAAAAGTAAAAGAAAAATAAAAAAACAGGTGAAATGAGATCGGAAAAAAGAAAAGAATAGACGGTGATGGTCCTAATGACAAGGGCAACCCATGGTAAAAATTGGGTACAATTCTGAAAAAGTTGCGGAAAGCCCGAAATGACAGAATTTTGGCAAAGTGGACAGATTTCTCAGAAACAGGTCAAACGGAGTCCAAATTGAGAAATTTCAAATCCTAAAGTGCATTTCACGACGAGATAGGAGCGCATGTCAAATTTGGTAACAAGTGATCCGGGAAGTCCGAAGTTAAGTATTTTTCACTTCACTTTCAAGCTCATTTCCACTATTACCTTCTTGGAGAGAGCAAAGAGCACACAGGAGCATCCGACCTTCTACCGCCTTCTACGATTGCTACGAGAGCTCAGAGGACACCAGACATGAGAGGTAGACTCGTTTCCATAAGCTTTTGATGCTTATCGTTAACTTTTGTCGCGAAAACTGACCAAAACCAAGAAACAAGAGCAGACGGGGAATGGGGAGGAACGCTAGGTAGGGGCACAACCGCCTAACCAAACCTTGCAAGAACTTAGAGGTGGGTTACCCTAACATAGAAGATGGGTTTCTAACACTCAAAGCTCGAGAAAGAACGACTTGAAAAACCCTAGGTCAACAGAGCCTGCAAGAGGCAAACAGAAAAAAGTTGTCGAAACGACACAACACTTCTCAGGAAGCTTAACAACATCGAGGGCAATGCAACCATGGAGTATCTCCGGGTTTGGATCACCAAAAGTAGGTCGGAACAACCGATTCGGCGGCAGACACACAAAGCGTCATTTTGGCAAAACGGCTAAAATTGACGACCAAATGACATGAAACTTCACAAGCAGCTTCAAATATACATGGATGACTTATGTTTGCAAGCAAAACCCAAAAGAAAGCTGATTCACTTACCGATGGTGAAAAAGACGCTTTCGGGCAACCAAATGGAGAAAGATGGAGAATGGGGAGCCAAAGTCAAGTTCAACCAAATAGGTGGCTTCACAACATATCCAATGAGCTGGAAATGCAACTCTCGAGAAGAAAAGTTGAAGAAATTCAACTCCAAGGCAAAAAGACGACTTCGGAGACTGAAATGCCTAAAGGGGGCTTTTTAGCTAAACTAATGACTTTTTAAGTTGAAAACTAGTTAGCAGGGCTTAGGGCACTAGCACAAAGTTTTCTTTGCACAAAAAGACCAACATTTCAAGAAAAGACATCATACGCGTATGATGTCTCACAGCATGATTTTCACATCCATTTCAACATTTGAGTGCATAGCCTCATTCCACATGTTAATCACATCCTATGAACCAAGTATCATGAGAATTGGAGTTAGAAAACCCAAGGAAAACCAAAAAGACGCAAAGTAGGCCATAAAATTGATTTTTGGTCCTAAGTTTGTCAAAATAACTCCAAACTCATTGAAACTTTGTAGGATTGTTGATTAACACATCTACAAGCTATCTGGAACCAAAAAGCACCATTTTGACACAAAAGACATCATACGTGGATGATGTCTATTTGCACTTACAGAGCCAAAACTGCTCATTTGTCATCATACATCCATTATATATATCTAATACATGCTACCTATGAAGTTTGGAACCATTTGGTCAAGTGGATCACCCCATTAGCCCAATTGAGGGAAAATCCTTCATCCAAAGCCTATTTTAGCCCAAATCCAACATACTCAAGTCCAAACCAAGATTTGAGTAGAGACAGTCCTTCACTAGTACATGGGGAGTCCACAGAATCAATCCCATGAAAAATTGATGAAAAAGACATCATACGCGTATGATGTCTCCAGAGCCATTTTTAGCCCAAAATTCATAAATCCACTGAATAAGCCTATCTAAAGCCATATCCAAGCTTATAGAGAAATTTGGTCCAAAAATACACTAAAAGACATCATACGCGTATGATGTCTCACTATGTGATTTTGGCACCTCAGGGCTTCAACCACCAAACAGAAGTGATCTACATGCCATTTGAAGGTGAACCACCAAGTTTTATCCAATTTGGATCATAAAATCCAATTCCCTTTCAAAATTTTGCCAAGAGCCTGATCTGGACTAAACTGGCCAAAACTTGACCAAATGGCATCCAAACTCAAATCCAAGCATATGATACTTATGTATACACTATCAGCTACAAGCACAACCAATAAGAGATCATTTTGACACAAAAGACATCATACGCTTATGATGTCTCCAGCATGATTCTGAGTCCAGTTTGCATATTTTTTCACCTACCCTGCATCCTTAGGCCCTGAATAGCTCATGTTTCAATTTTCAAGTCATTTGAATAGTTAAAAGATTCATTTCGGCCTTCAGTACTAAAAAGACGCTAACTTCTAAAATTGGAGTTACAGGATCCATGGATTCCGCCAAGTTATCGGCAACGAAGAGAAAAAGACCGACAATCAAAGATGCTCTTGCAGAAGCGGAACCCTTTGACATTCCAGCAGAAACCCTCAAGCCAACCAAAACTTGGGTGGAGGAAGCAGTACTGGAACAAGAGGGAATAAAGATCTACCAGGGGACTTTCAGAGATCCTCAAGGGCAAGCGGTGGATATACCGATGATCCCACAAGAATTGGTGGATTATAGCACGTCAGAGAACATCAGCAGGTACCTGGAAAGGGCAGACTTGCACAGATTCTTCACCTCGAGACCATCAGGTGTAGATACAAGAAGAGTGTATGAGTTGGCAACCTCCATTCAGAAGGATGGGAAAGCCACATTGACAGCAATAGATGGAGAGAAAGTAGAGGTACAGATCACTCCACAGCTCATTGCAGATGCATTGAAGCTGAACAACAAAGGGAGCTCTATCAGAGAAAGAAAGGAGGCTATAGAGGTTTATGGGTCCAAGAAACAGAATGCAACTTATGGAGATATGGCAGACCAAAGAGCGGCAACCCTTTGCCGACTGTACAACCAATTTCTCCATATTTGCAGTAAAAGACCGCAAAAGTATACGACACCGCCCCATGCCATTGCAACTACCATCACATGAGCATTGAAGAGCAATATGCCAAAAGAGGTGAATTACGCTCAACACATCCACGAGCAAGTAATTGCCATGCACAACGAGAAGCCAAAGTATATAGGAGGAGCTGAAGTTCTGACAAGAATAGCTTATGAAGCTATTGGAGCCAGAGATCAATGGCCAAAGGTTCCCTCCCAGAATGAGTGGCTTAGAGAAGCCGATGAGGAGGAAGAACAGCCTGAAGTATCCAAGAGGGCGTCCACAAGAGCACGCAGGAAACTAGAAATAGTTTTAGAACCTGAAGAGAATGTGGATGAGCCGATTATGAAGAAAGCAAAGAAGAAGGTTGCTCCCAAGCAAACCAAAAGTCAGAAAGCGGCACGAATGGAAAGAGTAGTGGAGCAGTTTAGAGCGGAAAGAGCTCTAAAGGGGGACTTTGAAGAAAAGTGGGTGCCAGACCCCACTAAAGTCGGAACTAGCTCAGCCAGGCCACATGTTGATCAATATGATCAATATATTAGAGCTTATGAGGAGTCAGAGGCTATACTGGAGCAGCAACCTGTCGAGCCATACACTGAAGAGGAAATACAACTTTTAAAAGCTGAGCTGAAAAAGGACGACAAGGGGAAGAAGAAAGTAGATGAGTCTACTGAACCTCAAGAGAAAGACGGGCAAGCAAACAAAGGGAAAGCCAAGATGACTGAGGACAATCAGCCCTCCTTTACTGATGTACCCAGCCCGAAGAAGACGGAAATCATTGTGGAAGAGACCACAGTAGAGATGGACACGACTGGTATGGAAAAGTCAGAGGCCGGGACCAAGGAAAAGGAGATAGATCCAATTCAGCAAAAGAAAAACGATTATGAGGATCTGGTAGCGATAGGGTACACTGAAGAAGAGGCCTTTGAGGCGGTTTATGGGATCACCCTACAAAAACGAGATGATCGGAGAGGGACAGAGGAAAATACAAAGAGTACAAAAGAAAGTGATGAAAAACTCGACGAGCAGAACGTACTAGAAGAGCCGAAGCCAGTGGAGGTGGTGGCAGAAAAAGCTTTAGAGTTGACAGATGAAGATGAAAAGGACATGCACATGGTGCATGAACTGCTCAGCAAGATCAAAGAAAGATCCAAGGCAAAGGAAGTGGAGATTGAGACAGCCAAACAAAGGGAAGCCGAGTTGCAGAGGAAATTAGAGAATGCTATGACTGAATCTGAAAGTCATAAAGCATCACTCTACGATGCGGAAAACGAGAGAGATGGCTTGATACTCCAGCTAGCCGAGGCTTCAAGAGAAGTAACAAGTGCACAGGAAGCAAGGGAGCGGATGGAAGACGACTTGGAGGCGGCTAAAGATGAGCTCATTGAGCTAAGGAAAAGAGTCGAGCTCCAAGAAAGAACAATCACTAGACTCAGGACTACCCCTAGAGCTAGCAGAGCAGGAACCGAACAAGAGGGAGCTCTTGTACCAGCTCTGGAAGACCAGGTCCGAAGCTTACAAAGAGAGCTAAGATTAGAGCAAGTGCAAAGGTTGCACATTGCGGAGGGATCATTGGCAGTAGAGGAGAGGCTCACTTTAGAAAATCAAACACTAAGAACAGAGAATGAGACCCTCCGCAAACAGCTCCAAGATCTACAAGAGCAACAAAGAAGAGAGACAGAGACACCACAAGAAGGATCAGGTGGAGCAGCCATAGAGCTACCAGAAACTGGAGAGGCAACCACAATTGAAGATCCAACCCCAGTTCAAGAGGTGGCCTCAACTTCAGGAATCTCTGAAGAAGAAGAACAAAGGCTCCATGACCAAATAGAAAAGTCAACAGAGGAGAGTGCCAAGGCGGAAATGGAATGGGAGAGGAGACTCCTAATCTCCATTAGACTTCAGGGACTAGACACAAAAGTGCTCCATGAAGAGTGGATGCAACCCAGTCTACCTTTCCCTTTGATGAAGTTTGAAGTGATAAAAACGAAAAAGAGAATAGAGGAGGAGAAGTATGTCGCTCTTTACGAAGGCGACATCACAAAAGAGGAACAATCAAAGAAGATTGTAGATTCGCAGCCTAGATGGAGGAAAGGTTGGCTGAACAAATACCCAGCCTACCTCATCTACTTGGTAGAGGCACCAAAGGAGATTCGGGAGGATGCAACCTTCTGCCCGGTGCCAAGAGTCAGAAGCTGGAAAGAGCATGGCAGGATTGCAGAAAAGAAGCCAAATTGGCTTACTTACCCAAGGATGCCAGGACCAAAGGCAGGAGAGAGAATAGGTAAAGCCTACATGGTGAAAACCCTAACGGGAACCATCAAGCTCTTTACTGGCTCTCCTGACCTTTCGTGTCAGATGCTCAAGAAAATTTGCAGGACTCTCTTGGCTTGCATTGAAGTGTTCACGCCAGATAAAGCCACGACCTCGAGTCTACTATCGATGGCCGACACAATGACTGATATGATGTATGACCTTTCATTGCAGCCTTCTCCAAAAGTGTTGCACCTCCTATACTAGAGGATTATGTTTTTGCCTAGCTTCCACATGCAAACATTCGAAGAAGCTTTCTACACCGGCTTTTTCACCCATGAAAGCAAAATATTCGGCCCAACCTAGACCATCGGCAACCTGCGATACGAATCACATTTGCAGATGCTCAAGACGACACGACTTTATTGACCAAGCATAAAGGTCATGTCAGGGACGACATGAACGCGGAACGGGGGAGTGTTGAGCCAGCAGAGGATCACACCCACATTTTTGCTCACACTCATCATTTTTGTAACCATTGATTGTAATAAATGTCTTTCCGACATTGATTTTGAATTGAGCCATTCATTAAGTAACGGGACTCAATTGAGTTTCCAGCTTGTAATCCCGAAGTAATTTCACTTCCTGATGTAATTAGTTAGAGATGTTCTCACCTCCAAGGCTAAGGTATATAAGCCAAAGTTTTGTAACCTAAGGAAATTCAGATTATTAATCAAAAGGAGTTTTTGAGCGCCGTGACTGTGTCTGAGAGAGAGAGTGAGAGAGAGAGAGAGAGTCTTATCTACTTGCTACGCGAGCTACGGAGCCGCCATTGGAGAAGCGACACCGCCATTGTGTTAGCAACGGCGAGAGCTACGCACTGATACCAAGAGTGCGTGCTATCGGCTTCTATGTGTGGTAAGTTCCTACGAGCTTCGGTGTGAGTTTTCTTCCAACTCGTGTGTTGGAATAGAGCATGCAGCATATCTATAGAACCACAACGAGTAGAGGTACGCATTAGTACCATCGGGGTCAAGTTTCGGTCACCTGTATTTTTCGGCCTGTCTTCATACGCGTTTACCGCACGGAGTGATTATAGGTTGATTTTGCAGTTCAAGTCTTAAGGGTGTTGTTCTTACCTAGTGTATAGACTTCCCCTTGAGTTTGAGATCGATTCAATGATTCTAGATCCTGTTTCGTATAGCATTCGTTCGTAGTACGGATTTCAGTCACTTCCATATTTTAGAACTTAGATTTGATTTCCTTAGTAGTGATTGTCATTAGAAGGTCGAGTAGGTGATTTGACACCCACCTAGTTGTTTCCATGCGCCTGCGGGTCAAGCTCGTCCTCGTCTGACAAATTCTGTTGTTGGTTGAGTTCTCGCTATTTAGCTTCCGCTAGCGGCGTAACCGCCTTAACAGTCATGTACGTGCGCATTTCTAAAGAGCAGAAGGTTTTCCCGAGCTTGGCATTGGGAGGTTCAGCACTCCGCGAGTATTTTCAGCAGGTGTTCTACAGTTTAACCCCCATTTTGGAGCCATTCGTGCCATCAGAAATCCCATCCGAGCTACATACTAGGAGCTGCATTTTTCAGCTCTCTTTAGTAGTTTTCTGTTGTTGCAGAGCTTCCGTAGCCATTACAGGTGCCATTGCTGCAGTGTCTTCCACTTACATGAGCCCACAGCTCATTTGAGAGTGTGTAGCCTCTTCTTGGAGTGGCCTCATACACATTGATAGAGTGGGAGTTTGGCGGAATTGTCTTCTTCGACTACAGGTACAAGTGTTGGTATAGGTGCAGGTACAAGTACAGGTTACAGGGAGCTTTGGATACAGGTTTCTTCTGTGGTTACAAAACATGTATTTTGACTGTGGGACAGCCATGTATATGGTTGTGGTTTGAGTGGGAGCTTCTACTTTTCTGGGTAGTCTGTTTATGCGTGTTCTTGAGCTACAGGATTACATCATCTATGTATGTTGATGGATGTGAATATGGCAGTTTGACAGACACTCTTTATGCATGATATTGTGGAGATTTGGTTCACTTATACATAGAGCGGGTTTGCTCTTGCTTGCAGTGTTGCGGTTTGAGTACGGACAGGTACTTGGTTGACAGTAGAGATTGGACTTCGTTGAGCTTGTGCATTGGTTATATGCTCACTTGGATCCATTTATGCTCACGGATTTGTGTAATCTTGGTCAGCTTATGTCTCTATTATGGTTATTCAAACATGGAGTATATTTATGCCTCTATGACAGCTCATTGTTGATGCATTTTGTGGCACGGTTTGCCTAGGCCGGTTGAGTTACAGGTGTCACAGGTTTATGCATTTGTTTGTGGATTTCTACGTAAGTTTTTTGACCATATTATGGGCTGATTTATACTCTATGTGTTTGCTCTTTGATTGAGCAGCAGGTGTTGTCAGATTTGCAGCACTACTTTGTTGTGGCAGTTTGTTGGTTGGTTACAGGTTTCTCATTGTTGCATTCTTGTTGTAATGGGAACTAAAGAGGACACAGTTTTCAATATTGAGAAGTTGGATGGTGCTAACTTCTCATATTGGAAAGATCAGATTTGGGATGTCTTGGTGCAGAAGAAACAGATTCGACCTCTAAAGTTGCAGGGAGTTAAGCCAAAGAACATGGAGAGGGATGATTGGGAGGAGTTGGATGAGATGTGCAGGTCTACCATTAGGCTTTCCCTTTCAAAGTCTATTTATTACAATGTGAAAGATGCACGGGGTGGAGATTATGAGCTATGGCAGCAGATTTGCAATATGTATGATAAGCATTCGGCTGCTTCTATGGTGTATTGGATTAAAAAGCTTATTAATTTGCGAATGGAGGAAGGTGCTTCCATGAATGCGCATTTGAATGTGTTCAATACAATTTTCAGCCAACTTTCTACGCAGAAAATTACATTTGAGGACAATGTAAAAGCTATGTTTTACTTGTCACGTTGCCTGAGTCATGGGACACATTTAGGACAGCCATAAGTAACTCGGTTCTTGCGGATGAGTTGACAAGTACTAATGTGGAGTCTAGTCTTCTCACGGAAGAGATTAATCGAAAGAATAATGCAGGTAGTAAGTCTTCTAGTGCAATGGTTTTCAGAGGCAGGACTATGGACAAGTATAAGTCCAACAGTGGTAAATCTAGAAGCAAGTCCAGTGCAGGCACAAGTAAAAAGGATGTGGAATGTTTTCATTGTGGTAGAAAAGGCCATTTCAAAAAGGATTGCTACAAGTGGAAAAGGGAAAATGGAGATGGTAAGAAGAAATACCATGATGCTAAGGACAAGCCTAAGTCCAATGTCAAGATTGAGGAGTTAAATGCAACACAGGGAGAGTGTAGCTCTCAAGATGACCATGTATGTGCTCCGCCTAGTGCTACTAGTGAAGAGCTTGGTGATGTGTTGCTTGCATCCTATTTTGATGATGCTTTTCTTCTCACTCATGAGAGTAGTATGCCTATGGATTGGGTCATTGACAGTGGTGCTTCTTTTCACGTTACGCCTCATAGGTCGTGGTTTCATGACTATGATGCTTCGAGCACAGGTACTATCAGGATTGTCGATGGGCGTTCTATGCAGATTCATGGCATTGGGGATATTCATTTGGCTATGCCAAACTCTACTATGTTTGTTTTGTAGCGTGTGCGTCATGTGCCGGCTCTTGCAAAAATCTTGATTATTGTGGGTCAGTTGGATTCACTTGGTTTCATGTATCTTTTGGTGACGGAGGTTGGAAGCTCACTAAGGGCAGCCTTGTTTTGGTTAAAGGTGCTAAGAGGAATACGTTGTATTCCCTTTGTGTAGCTAGTGTGGTTGATCACATTGTGGGGATCAATGAGCAACCTCCTGCTTCTTTATGGCATCAGCGTTTGGGGCATATGTCACTGAAAGGTTTGAAGTTGTCGGCACGTGTGGATTACATTCCCGTTTCAGATTTTGGTGATTTTGAGTTTTGTGAGCATTGCCTTTATGGTCGACATGCTCGGTCTTCTCATAAGAAGAGTTTTCCACACAGATCTTTGGAAAAGCTAGCTTTGGTGCATAGTGATGTATGTGGGTCGATGCCCAATGCTTCTCTTGGAGGTGCTATGTACTTTGTTACGTTCATTGATGATGCTAGCAGGAAGGTATGGGCATACCCCATTCGTAAGAAGGATATGGTGTTTGATATATTTAAGCAATGGTTGGATCTTGTTGAGAACCAATCCGGTTGTAAGTTGAAGTGCTTACGTACGGACAATGGGGGTGAATTTATGTCTCATGCTTTCACTACATTATGTGTTGAGAAGGGTATACGGCGTGAGCTTAGTGCTCCCTATACACCTCCTCAAAATGGTGTGGCAAAGCGCATGAACATGACTATACAGGAGAAAGTCCGTAGTATCCTTTCTATGGATGGTTTGTCAGATGGATTTTGGGCTGAAGCAGTTACCACTTCTGTGCATTTGATAAATCGTTCACCTAGTGTTCCTCTGGGATTCAAAGTGCCTGAAGAGGTATGGACAGGTTTGCCACCTTCGTGTTTTTGGCTGTGAAGCTTATGTACATGTACCTAAGGCAAAACGCAGTAAATTGGATCGAAAGAGCAAGAGATGTATCTTCTTGGGTTATGGTAGCTCTGGTGAGATGGGTTATCGATTGTGGGATCCTATTGACAGGAAGATTGTGCGCAGCCATGATGTTATTTTTCATGAGGACTCTATATATAGATCATCACCCCAGATGGTTGAGGTTCGGCGTGTAATATTTGAAGAGGATGGTCATCGGTATGATGGTCCCATGGATGCTAGTGTGGGCAGCCCATTGACCCTCGGGTGGGAGATCAGCCCTTGTTGGGAGATCATGTAGATGTGGGACAGCCAGATGCACCTCCTGCACATTTTTTGAGGCGTTCAGAGCGGTGTGCAAGACAGCCTCAACGTTTTGTGCCTTCTATGGATTATGTATTGTTGTCTGATTGCGAGGAACCATCACATTATGATGAGGCCATGTCTAGTGTTGACAAGCTGAAGTGGGAGCAGGCTATGCAGTCAGAGATGGATTTGTTGATCCAAAATGATACGTGGGAGCTTACTCCTTTGCCAGAGGGTAAGAAGGCACTACCATGCAAGTGGTTTTACAAGATAAAATTGTGTTCAATGGATGCAAAGCCTAGCGACAAAGCAAGGCTTGTGGCTAAAGGATTCAAGCAACACAAGGGCATTGATTTTGATGAGATCTTCTCCCCAGTGGGTGAAGATGTCTACTTTGTGTATGTTGTTTGCTTTGGTAGCTACAGAAGACATGGAGTTGAAGAAAATGGATGTAAAGACAACTTTCTTACATCTGGACTTGCACGAGGATCTATACATGGAGCAACCAAGTGGGTTTGTTATTCATGGTTCAAAGAAGATGGTATGCTGGCTTCTTAAGACCTTGTATGGGCTGAAGCAATCACCTCGTGAATGGTATCATAAGTTTGATGCATTCAAGAGTTCAGAGGGCTATGTACGCAGTTATGAGGACCCATGCCTCTATACTCGCAGGGCTGCAGATGGCAGTCTTATTGTTTTGGTTTTGTATGTGGATGACATGATGATCGCAGGGAAGTGTATTTTTGATGTGGATGCCTTGAAACATAGGCTACATGAGACCTTTTCCATGAAGGATCTTGGGTATGCGGATCACTTGTGATCAGTCTCGCAGGGTGCTCTTTCTTAGTCAGAAAGAGTACATTGATAGGGTGCTTGAGCGTTTTCATATGGAAGGGGGGAAGGCCATTAGTACCCCATTGCCTCCATATGTAAAACTCAGCCATGATGACTGCCCTCAGACAAATTTGGAGACTGCAGAGATGTCTCAGATTCCCTATGCGTCAGCTATTGATTCCTTGATGTATGCCATGGTGGCTACACATCCAGATCTTGCTCATGTAGTTGGTGTGGTTAGCAGGTACATGTCTAACCCGGGCAAGCATCATTGGGATGCAGTGAGAGGTATTCTCATATACTTGAGAGGGACTTCAGAGTTGTCCCTATGTTATGGTGAGAAGGATATGTCTGTTTGCGAAAATACAGATTCAGACTATGCAGGGTCAGTGGACTTGAGGAAGTCTACTAGTGGCTACGTGTTCACAGTTGCAGGTGGACCGGTTTCATGGGCATCACGTTTACAGCCATGCGTTGCTTTGAGCACTACAGAGGCTAAATATATGGATGCCACTGAGGCTGTCAAGGAGGCCGTATGGCGCTCACGACAAGTGGGAGATTTTGGTATGGCTGGTGATGCTCCGATGCTACATTGTGATAGCCAGAGTGCCATAGCGTTGGCACAGAATCCTATCTTCCATGCGAAGACAAAGCACATTGAGGTGAGGTATCACTTCATACGAGAGGTGCTAGAGGACAAGAGCATAGATCTTGTCAAGGTACACACTGACGATAACCCTGCTGACCTACTCACAAAGTCGTTAACCTCACAGCGGTTTGCACACTGCAGATCGCTGATGGGTATGGCTTGACTTCTTTTGCTGTACTTTGGCCACTTTAAAGGCACACTGCCTTTAAGTGGGAGATTGTTGGGTTAAAGCCCCATGTGCCCGGTTGCCCGTTGTTCAGTCGCCCAGTACAACCATTCTCTTACTCATTCATAATAACTATGCTCATAACTACACATTGTAGTGTGAGTACCGCCCCGCCACACACGGTGTCTATCTCCTTCTTCATGCTGGCTCTCTGTGTGTGTGCTCTCCGATCCCAACACAGCTCAAGGTAGCTATAACCACTGCTCACATCCTAGCAATCATCGACCCACTTAAGCCATTTGTGGTAGAGACTAATGCTAGTGATAAATCCATTGGTGCGGTACTTCTCCAGGAGGGAAGACCTATAGACTTGGAAAGTAAAAAGTTAGATCGAGCTCAACATAATTATTATGTTTATGAGAGAGAGCTCTATGCCATAATTTACACTTTATAAAAGTGGCAACACTATTTATATGGTGTCGAGTTTGAAGTAGTTTTTTACCATGAGAGTATCAAATGGTTTACTACTCAAACAGACTTGAAGGGCCGTAAACTAGATGGGCATAAATCCTTCAAGGTTATGATTGTAAGCTACGATATCACAAGGGGCGATATAATGTAGTAGCAGATTCACTAAGTCAAATGCCTCAGATCAATTCACTTGCTTTCATGGAAGTAAAGACTAGATTTTTGGAGTCATTACGTTGATGGGGGCTTTTCACAAGCCAAGCTCCCATACCCCTCTTCTCTCGTCCCCACCCCATGAAAACCCCCTCTTAGGGAGGGAGTGATAAAAGGCATTCGAAAAATTAAGAAAAAAATAAATTATGATTATGTAAATATATAAGAAAGGTAAAATAGGCCACCTCATGCCTGCGGGGTAGCTCATCCCCACCTTGCCTCCTTTTTTCTTCACTGTTGCCCCGCCGTGTGTCCCTTTTCCTCTCCTCCACTCAAAAGGTCAACCCCCTCTCTCTTCCCCTTGTCCTTTCTCCTTTCTCTCTCCCCTCAAGCTGCCCCACCTCTCAGCAATAATGCATTATAACTCACCAATAATGCAGCCTAACTCACATGCAACTTACCCTATCTTCCAAAATAGTATACCCCACCCCCTCTTTCTCTCTCCTATCATATCCCATGACCCAAATACCCCCCTCTCTCTCTAAAGGGCACCATATCTCTTGTCTTGTAGCTAAATAACCTTCCCCACACTCACACACACTCAGTTTCACTAAAAAAGGTGCACACAGACCCATCCCCACCCAGCGGTTACCTGATTTTTCTTGTGTTCACACACATCTGCACACAGATTCACCTCTGAACACACTCCCCTCTCTCCCCTCTTGTAATTACTTTATTCTCCATGTCACCTCTTACTTTTTTTCATCAACCCATCTCTCTCTCTTAGTCTCTCTCTCATGAGACTGCTGTTCTGGCACATATACACACAGCAAGACAAGTGGGGCCCACAGTCACATGGCCTATGTAGATAATAATTTCTTCATTTCTAAATTCTAGAATTCCTCCCCCCTCCTCCCCTATATAAAGAGGGGTCACCATCACACTAAATACACACACAACATCACCAAAGAACACACTATGCACTGTGTGTGCCTAGTGCACACACACACACACACACCATCACCATCACCGCAATCACCATGCTTGTCTTGAGCATGACCTCTACACCCTTGGCTATGGAAGATGAAGGGCAACTAAATGAAGGATGATGGCCATAACCCTCGTGTGAGTCTTCGCCATCAACTCCCACCTATCCGCCATTTGCTCTACCACTCTCTCCTTTCTCATTCCCCTACCCTATGCTCCCCATTTCATCGCCTTATTCTCTAAATAAAGCTTGAGGTTTTGTGAGTATGTTTTCTTGCAATGTTTTGCCCATGTGAGGTGTGTGAAATATCCACCTAATCTTGTGTTTGGAGTGAGCTTGTGTATGTGTGAAGGGTGTGCGGATTCGCCATGAGAAATTTGTTATGGTGGTGTGTTGTTTGCGTCCTAGCCGCTAAAGCTAGGTGGTGCCCCTGTTTGCTTTTCCATGACAGGCTCGAGGCGCTCCATTCGGTCCCCGGTGTTTTAGAGGCCATCGGGGTTCGGGGTTCGCTTTGCTCCCATCATTTGGTGCCCCCACTGAGGATCTTTTCATGAAAACCTTCAGTTTACAAGACTGAAACCCCTAAACTATTGTGAATGGATGAATGGCTAGCAGGGTTTGCTAATTGGACGACAGAAGAAGAAGAGCTCCAAGCACAACTAGACGAACTCCGCCTCTCCATCGAAGCTCGAGTGCCAGGCGTAATGGTAATCGATTTGCAGTGGGAGAGTCAACCAACACGCCAAACCCAGTGGATATAAATAGGCCAAGTGCCAAGAAGAAGAAGGAGAAGGTGGAAACCATGTCCGCAACCTACAACCAACCCACAACAACAAAATGGAAGGAGCTCTACACAATAGA
This sequence comes from Adiantum capillus-veneris, assembly GCF_014529385.1. Lineage (NCBI taxonomy): Eukaryota > Viridiplantae > Streptophyta > Polypodiopsida > Polypodiales > Pteridaceae > Adiantum > Adiantum capillus-veneris. The sequence continues at coordinate 57,596,951 of NC_140941.1, read as the reverse complement.
GAATCAACACTATTCTACTTTGAGAATCGGGTAACTCAAGTCACCGAGGTAATTATCACAGTCAGTTTTCAAGTCGCACCTGATGTTGCAACACAGATAACGGAAGCATTGGCTCACACTCTCACTAGAGAAACTAGGGATCTACTGAGTTTGTTTCAGGAAAGAACACCACCCTCTCCCACAAGCTTGGACAGTGACTAAGCACCTCTAAGCTTCACATGAATCAGTACAATCTACCTCAAGACAGATCACACATACCAACACGTGTACGCTCAATCAAGGTAATACTGGATTTGAAGGCTCACTACCAGCACGTCATTGACACCATGCCGGGTGGGGAGCGGTTTTTGGAGGTTCTGGCATCAGATCAACCATTTGTCTTACCTTTGGTACAAGGCAATGTACCGTTTGAAGTTTTAATCTATGTCCTAGTATAAGAGGGTATACACGCTGTGAGCGGGATGAAAACACACACAGCGCCTCTATAACGACCCGACACACACTCTTGGGAAGATACACACACACACACACACTATGGGGCACCACTCGGCTTAGACAACACACCTGGCCGAGACAAGGAACACACCTCTGGAGTGAGAGGAGAGAGACTATCCACTTGCCCACTCCACACAGACACACACACACACAAAAAAACTCAGCTCAAAAGAGGATAATTTTTTATGTTTAGATACAATTGAGCTTGGGCCAACACCAATGGGGCAAACAGCTCACACAATATGGGTAAAAGATACCAGACACAATCACAAACTGGAGCAGAAACTTCGCTCATAGGAGAAACTTACACAGAAAAACAGCAGGAAAAGAGTGAGTAATTTGGCAAAATGGACAGCTCCATCGCGTCCGGAACGGCCCAAAACCCCAGTCTACAATATCAAAGTGCTCAAATCCAACCTCGGATGAGCAGTTTACGGCCAAAACAGGCTCCAAAAACACCAAAAACACACCTGTGGCGCACACCGGGCACTCAACTTTTTTCCAATAATGCATCTCGCCACCACGTGAAGTGGCCCCAAAAAGTGGTCCTAATGATGACCTTTCTGCATAACTCTCACAAGAAAACACCCACGTTGTGTCCGTCCTCATCCGCGTGCAAATATTGACCTCGTTCGCCCTCCTGACGCCACTAGATGCCATCTGACGCACCTGTTGACCTCACGTCGTCGGCCCGCGGATAGCTTCCTCGAGAATTTTTACGCGCTACCAACTCCTCCTTATTGTAGAAAAAACACACTAGTATTGATAATAGTGAAAATCGCTGCACTATGTACTTGCTGTCCTACCTGTACACATGTGAGCCCCACGTAACCACCTGGCTATGGAAATTGGGTGATCCTTTATTCGATGCACCATGCATGTGTATGTACATATGCGCAATCCCTTGCTCAAAAAAACTCCTGACATAATTTGCCCATCCCCTAGCCTGCTAGATCATCATGATCAGCAGCAGCAAAGAGAGATATGAGACTCGCCGTATCACAGGTCTCCTCATCCTTCACCAACATTGCTTGCTCCACAAACAGCTCATCTTGATCCACCATCATCAATCTAGCATGATACAATTTAAGATGCAACCCATTTACCCTTGACTTATGTAGAACACCATCCAGGTTAGCCAGCTGATATGTGCCATTTGGAAAACACTCCACTACCTTGAAAGGGCCTTCCCACTTAATTTGAAACTTCTTTTGGAAGGTGTTGTCCAGCTTACTGTTGTAGCGCAAAACCAAGTCATGTTTCTTGATACCCTTACTTTTGACCTTTTCATTTATCTTTGCCAAAGCCCTATCTTGCATCTACCCATAATGTTCCAATGCACTCATCCTATCCAAATGAACCTCTTGTAGTTGTAAGAGCCTCTCTTCGAATGCATCACTAGGCGGCCCAAGCAACTTCTCTAACATCTTGACCGCAGGCAACTCTACTTCCATAGGCAATAGTGCTTCTTTTCCATACACCAAATGAAATGGAGTAAACCCTGTACCTGTCTTCACCGAAGTACGGTAAGCCCATAATGCACTACGCAATTTCAAATCCCAATTCTTTCCTTGGTGCTCTGTCACTTTCGAAAGAATCTGTACCAACTCACCATTGAATCTTTCATTTAAGCCATTACACTGTGGGTAATAAGGAGTGGTATGCTGGTGCCTAATCTTCATCTTTGTGCATAAGAAGTCTAGCAGTTTAGCTCTAAATCCTGGCCCCTTATCTGAAAGTAGCTCTAATGGCACCCCAAACTTGCAACATATTTCATCATACACAAATTTTGCCACATCCTTTGCAGTGATCTGTTTTACTGCTATAGCCTCTGCCCATCTAGAGAGATAGTCCACTGCCGTCAAGATATAGCTTTTGCCCCTGCTTGTGATAGGTAACGGGCCTATTGCATCAATCCCCCACTTTTCAAACACATCAAACTCCATAATGGTTTTTCGTAGCTCTGGCTTCAACACTCTCTTCCCAAATGCTTGACACCTATTGCAAGACCTACACCAATGGTGAACATCCTTGTGCAAACTAGGCCATACATACCCCTCTTGCAAAATCTTATGCAAGGTGATCTTTAGAGCAAAATGGCCACCACATGCGCCTTCATGATTCTCTTCCAACACTCTGTAAAGCTCCTCCCACCAAGGTACACGTCTCAACACGAGATCAGCCCCTTTCATGTATAAGACATCACCAATCAATTTGTACCTGTATGCTCTATGCACAAAGCCATACTTCTTAGACTTCTGAATCTTCTTTGGAATGATTCCTATTAGCAAAAACTCCTCTTCTTGAGCCAAACTTTCCCGGCCATGATAAAGAGGTAAATTGGTCCTCAACACGAATAGCTCCCCAATCATGCCTTGAGCTGCTTCATGTGCCTCTCCATTTAGAGCACGTTCAATGTGTCTGATGCTCCATGCTTCAAACTTTTTTAACAGGCCTTTAATTCTAAAGCACATTTCCTTCAATGAGGTGTTCTTGCTCTTCCACACACCCAACACTTGCTTCACCACTAACAAGGCATCACCTTTTATGCTCAACCTTCGAACCCCATGCTTCAAACAAATGTGTAATCCGGCTTCCAATGTAGCATACTCAGCCTCATTGTTACTATGCGCATCCAATTTGAACCCTCTCTTGCATACTAGCTTCCCCTCTGGATCATAAAGTGCTATACCCCCTGAAGCTACATCATGGCTCTTTCTATATGAACCATCAAAGAACAACACATGTGCATTGCTGATCTGTGGCACTTCTTCAACTACCTTTCTCACCACCTCTTCCTTAACAATAAGGGGATTCTCCTTGTAGGTCAACAAATCAGCTAGGGTAGCCCTTGTACTATCTTCCACTAGAAAAGAGAACTCAAACTCTTGCAGCTCAATTACCCATTTCTTCACCACATTTGACATGTTAATACCATTAATTAACTGTGGCAAAAAGGCATAACTCGTCAAGAAAACAAAAGGCCGTGGTAGCAAGTAATGACGAAATCGTCGACAAGCAAATATTACACTGGCCATCACTAGCTCTACTTCCGATAACTTTCTCTCCGCTACCAACTTCACTCGGCTTGCACAATACACTAGCCTCATATAATGGCTGCCCTTCCCCTTTTGCAATAGCATGGCTCCAATGGCGTCATCCCCTACTGATGGATTTACATAAAAAACTTTCTCCCAATCAGGAGCCTGCATGGCTGACAACCCCCCTAACACCTCTTTCACCTCTTGAAACACTTCTTCACACTTGGCATCCCATTGCAATGGATCATGCTTTGCCACTTGCTGTAATGGATAAAGAAGCTGCGAAGACAATGGAATAAATCGTGCCATGTACTTCACTTTGTGTATAAAGGTTGCCAATTGCTTCGTACTCATAGGTGATGGAAGAAGAATAATAGACTTCACCTTATCTGGATTAGCTTCAATGCCATTTTCTGACACCATATGGCCCAATAACTTCACCCTTGGCTGTGCTAGATGACATTTCTTTGGATTTAGTTGTCCTCCACATTCATCATATCGAGCCAATACCATCTGCAGCTTCTCATGGTGATCAGCCCTACTGCTATAGACATAGAAGTCATCCATAAAAGCTTTAACACAACTACCAATGAATGGTTCCAACACCCAATTTTCTCTCTCTTGATAGAAGGAATGTCCATTTGACAACCCAAATGGCAATACTGTGTAGCAATAGCAGCCCCATGGCATAATGAAAGTTGTCTTTGTGCGGTCTTTAAGAGCAATCTTCAATTGAAAATAGCCTGAAAAACCATCACACACACTGTACCTCTCATAACCTGCCACTGAATCCAAGATCTGATCAATGAATGGAAGAGGATATGGGTTCTTTTTAGTGGCTGCGTTTATGGGTTTAAAATCTACACAAATTCTCCACTTCCCATCCTTCTTTGGACTGACTACAACTGGACTCACCCATTCTCTGGTCTCCACTGGAACTATGAACCCTGCCTTCAATAAGTTGTCAACCTCTTCTCGCAAGGCTTCCATTTGCTCTTGACCCATCCTTCTTAGCCATTGCCGCACTAGCTTAGCACCTTCTTTTAGCTCTATCACTACAAGAGGCTATTCATATTAGCGACGCTCACACAGCGACGCTCAAAAAAAAAATTCCCGGCGTCGCTATGAGCGTCATAAATTTACAAAGAAATTTGCGACGCTCATAGCGACGCCGGCTGTGCTAAAAAAATAACCGAGCACGCCCAAAAACTCAAATCTCAGATCTGAGTTTTTCGGCGCCCTCAAGCAAGGAGCAGGTAACGCTCTCCCTCTCTCTCTCTCTCTCTCTTTTTCTTCTCCACACACACACACACACACACACACACACGAGGAGAGGAAGGAGAGCCAGGTATGCTCCTTCCCTCTCCTCATTCTCATGTTCCCTTCTCCTCTTTCTCTCTCCCTCTCTCTCTCTCTCACACACACACACATACACACACACACACATAGTGTTTTTGAGAGAGAGAGAGAGAGAGAGAGAGAGAGAGAGAGAGAGAGAGAGAGAGTACAAACAAAAACAAAAACGCACACACACATACATAAACAAAGAATGCACACACACATTGAGAGAGGAAAAGAGAGAGAGAGCATGCATAAACAAAAAACGCACGCATTGAGAGAGGAAAAGAGAGAGAGAACATGCATAAACAAAAAACGCACACATTGAGAGAGGAAAAGAGAGAGAAAACATGCATACGATCCAAAAAAACGCACACACATTGAGAGAGAAAGAGAGAGAAACTAATTTAACGTCGTAGGAAACTAATTAAAATTAAAAGACCTAAAGATCTAGCCGATGAGGAGTTGAACTCAAGACCTATTATTCAAGAGGGAAATGGCATAATCAATCTATCATACTTGGCATGGGTGATAGAAAGGTTATACCATTTATCTCTTTTTATTGGCACACACATCCACACACGCGCACACACACAAGAAGAAGAGAGTTATAACATCGTAGGAAACTATCTTAAAAGACGTTAAAGATTAGGTTATATGTAGACTTACATTAAATTAGATTTAGGTTTATTTTTAACTAGATTTACGTTTATTTACGCTAGATTTAGATTTACGTTATATTAGATTAGATTTAGGTCTCCATAGACTGCGATGCCTGCATAAAGCGGGTGAAGAAAGCCCTCAATGGAATATAGGGTATTGCTGCCTTCACTCATGGTGGGCTCCGTCGATCCAAAAGTACTGGTGAAATGTCTTCAGAAGATAGGGAAGAAGGCGGATCTTCAGGGCGGCAAGAGTCACTACATCCCCGACACAATGACCATCTAGACAACCTCTAGTCATTCAACAGCAACTTCAAAGTTAGTAACAAGAGCAAGAACGGTCTAAAGGGCCAATTGCTGTCGTCAGATGTGGATGGAGATGAGGCAACGTCACCGCCGGAAGTTAACTCTCACATCTTTAGTGATGAGAATGCCAACTCTTGCCGAGTTATGTGAAAAATTATGTGTTAAATTAGTTTTAAGGTTCTTATAATCCCTGTTAGTTTAGTTCTTTGTTTTTAATATAACATAATTTACGTTAGATTTAGATTTATGTTATATTAGATTAGACTTGGGTTTATTTAGGTTTACCCACACACACACACACACACACACAAGAAGAAGAGAGTTTTAACGTCGTAGGAAACTATCCCAAAAGACGTTAAAGATTAGGTTAGAAGTAGACTTACGTTAAATTAGATTTAGGTTTATTTTTAGTTAGATTTACGTTTATTTAGATTTACGCTTATTTACGTTAGATCGAGTCCACGCAAGAATTACTCACGGTTTAGGGTTTAGAGTTAGACGAACAGTGAAAAGATCTACTGTGAAAAGATGTTAAGATGCTGTGAAGTGCTACAGCTAGAGAAGAGGCAAAGGGGTTTTGTCCACTACATGCAGTATCATGTAGACGTGGGTGTGTAGATTTCTTGTACCCACAAATATAGGTATTGACCAATAAAGACGAGATTATAACCCGGTGGTTCTGATCTCCTTGCACCTCTAGACCGAGGTGTGCGGGGATTGGACATGACTAGAGAATGTGAGGTAAAGAGAGAGAGAGAGAGAGAGAGAGAGAGAGAGAGAGAGAGAGAGAGATAAGACGAAGAATGCCAATAGAATATTAAATTTGTTGTCCAGGTTATAAGTTTTTTATCCTCATTATGAGTAGTGACGAGGATGTGGGACCATCCAACCAAAACACCTATCTCTCAACGAGGGTCTTATGTCCTTGTAATCAATGCAAGCATGCTGTGCGACGGACAAGACGTGTTTCTTTGCAGCACGTTCGCGAATTTGGCGAGTTCGATCCATCTATTATAGATCAAGTTGTTGCCAATTATAACTCGTCGGACTCTGACGCTAGCCAACAAGCAGCAATCTTGCAACCCAATAGACGTGTTCTCAGGCGCTTTGGTCAAGCAGCATATGTGAGGCCACAAGATGTAGCCTCTGACAGCTCGGGGGATGATCATGCAGAGCACATTCCCAACGAGGCAATGTTTGAGCCCGAGATTGATGAAATGATCGAGACGATCATGGATTCAGAAAGGCTTATCTATGATGATATGAAAAGTGAAGCCGATACGCCATTGTATAATGGAGCACGTATTTCTAGATTGAAAGCACTCCTGGTTCTTCTCAACATGCAGGCAAAGTTTGGATGGAGTGACACTAGCATCACAGCGCTTTTCAGGTGATCTATTACAATTAGTTTACTTTAATAAAACTCTAAATGTATAATGATCTGATAGATTTTTACACAACTGTATCATATTTTTATGTTGTGTAGATTACTGAAAGAGCACATACTACCAGCTGACAATGTGATGCCAGATTCCCGAGATGAAGCAAGAAAGATTTTGCGAAACTTGGGGATGGATTACAATTCTATCCACGCTTGTCCTAATGACTGCATTCTTTTCAGAGGGGAATACATAGACATGGAGAAGTGTCCGAAATGTGATTCCGAAAGATATCGAGTAGATCTCCACGGGACAAAAATTCCACAAAAGGTTTTGCGACATTTTCCTCTGCTTCCTCGCATCAAGCATTTCTTCGAATGTAAGTCCATGGCCGCCCTAGCATCATGGCATGAGGAGAATAAATCTTCGGATGGTGTGCTACGAATTCCTGCAGATTGCGCAGCCTGGAAACATATAGATGGAACATGGTCGGATTTTGCCAGGGAAGCTCGAAATTTGCGCTTAGGCCTGGCTATGGATGGCGTAAATCCATTTGGTCAAAGATGTAGCCTCTGACAGCTCGGGGGATGATCATGCAGACCACATTCCCAACGAGGCAATGTTTGAGCCCGAGATTGATGAAATGATCGAGATGATCATGGATTTAGAAAGGCTTATCTATGATGATATGAAAAGTGAAGCTGATACGCCATTGTATAATGGAGCACGTGTGTCTAGATTGAAAGCGCTCCTGGTTCTTCTCAACATGCAGACAAAGTTTGGATGGAGTGACACTAGCGTCACAATGCTTTTCAGGTGATCTATTACAATTAGTTTACTTTAATAAAACTCTAAATGTATAATGATCTGATAGATCTTTACACAATTGTACCGTATTTTTATGTTGTGTAGATTGCTCAAAGAGCACATACTACCAGCTGATAATGTGATGCGAGATTCCCGAGAGGAAGCAAGAAATATTTTGCGAAACTTGGGGATGGATTACAATTCGATCCACGCTTGTCCTAATGACTGCATTCTTTTCAGAGGGGAATACATAGACATGGAGAAGTGTCTGAAATGTGATTCCGAGAGATATCGAGTAGATCTCCACGGAACAAAAATTCCGCAAAAGGTTTTGCGACATTTTCCTCTGCTTCCTCGCATCAAGTATTTCTTCGAATGTAAGTCCATGGCCGCCCTAGCATCATGGCATGAGGAGAATAAATCTTCGGATGGTGTGCTACGGATTCCTGCAGATTGTGCATCCTAGAAACATATAGATGGAACATGGTCGGATTTTGCCAGGGAAGCTCGAAATTTGCGCTTAGGCCTGGCTATGGATGGCGTAAATCCATTTGGTCAAAGATCAACATCTTACAGTGTATGGCCCGTTGTCATCGTCAACTACAACATTCCCCCGTGGTTGACTATGAAGAAAGGGCACCTATGGCTAAGCTTGATTGTGCCAGGGCGATATAAAGTAAGACGACCATCGATGCACTATCCAGCGGTTCTGGAGAGCCAACCAACCTTCATGAGCTTAAGATGGTTGCACAACCAATTGAAAAGCGCACAACAATGCGGTGACGAAGTGACTGAGGAAGAGTGGGAGTACTCTCGGGGTTGCGCGACCAAGGTAAGTTTGCAATGTACGACTGGCAAGTGACTTTATTTATAAACGTTTGAACGGCCACTCATAATCTTTGTTCGTTGTAGTATAAGTCATACACAGCAGCATGGTGTAAAGGTCGACATTTTAGGGTGGAACGAATCGACAAAAAGCGTTTTACTCAAGATTGTGGAATCATGGCAAAATTTGAACAGTCTAGTCGACGACGTTCCTCTGATGCATATCCTGTGGTGGCGGAACTCACTTACTTCGGCATGCTGCAAGAGATTTTGAGGATCGATTACAAAGGATTTTTTGTCGACTTGTTCGACGTGCAATGGTTCAAGATAATCATTGAGGGTCGCAACGCTACTGTGCGTAGAGGAGAGTCTGGTTTTCTTGAGGTGGATTCTACTAAGAAATGGACTGACCTAAGAGACACTTTCGTACTACCCGAGCATTGTGAACAAGTAAGTATGTAAATAGTTAACATCCCCCTTTTACAAGTTATGTGCTTGAAAGCTCTCATGTAAGTTATGTGGCTCTGGCAGGTAATATTTCATCCTACAAAGTCTACATCAAACTGGTGGTACGTCATAGAGGTAGCCCCTCGTAGTGCAAGGACGTATGAAGGCTACCATGTGCCAATCACAACGGCATCAATGGAGGAGATCAGAGAAGATGCTCAATCAGAAGCATAACGCTCTTTTCTACTCGCGCTCACATCTTTTGATTGAAAATTCTGAGTTTTCGACTTGCCTCTTCTATCACTCAATTCATTGCGTCATTGTATTTATATGCGTCATTACGTCATTGTATTTATATGCGTCATTATGTCATTGTATTTAATGGTCTTTGCGTCATTGTCTACTCTATTCATTCAATATTAAGTTTAAATATTCGTGTGTTTAATGCAGGTATGGATGATGAGGAGTTTCTTTCTTCTTTGTCACCGCAGCAGAGACAGTGGTACGTGGAGCATCATCGCTCTGGCGCATCATCGCGCGTTCCTACTCCATCCGCATCTCCCTCTCTTTCGGAGCATTCGGCGCGCTCCAAAGCTTCGGCGTCGACGAGACGAGCTTCACACTCGTCTAGACACCGGCGCTCTAGTGGTGGCGGTGGCGGTTGTTGTGGGGATTCCGCCACCGATGCCTCCACACCGCCTCGTGTTCGACGAGGCTCTTTACCCTCCCCTTCTTTGCCCGCCCCCACACCAGCCACAGCATCGCCATCCACGCCACGTTTTGTACGGCTGACTGTTCCTAGAAGCTACACACCTCTACCTACTCCGCCAGGAGCCACCCCACTCGACACTCCTCGCTTCGGGGCCCAGACGCCGATGGAGACACCTGACGTCCGTACCCCCATCGACACGCCGCTAGAAACCCCTGCCGGGACACCCAGGTTCACGCGTCACCGGCAAGAGGGCTTGTCTTACTCCATCGACTTCAGCGGCGGCATCATCATGGATGATGACGGCAAGAAGGTGATCTCGTGCATGCGTGGTCTTTGCTCTCAGCTGTTTAGACACTACATACTAAACAAATGGAGTGAAGTACCAAGTGATTTAAAAAACAGAGTCAACAGCATACTTCATGATGAGTTTCCCGTTCCAACACGGGATCAACGCTTCAATGAAGACCTGATGAAGATTCGAATGCGCGAATACTGCAAACACAAGCAGCGCGCGAGAATCCCGACAAGTGGAAGCAACAAAAGGATGCAGCCAGAGTGCGAGTAGAGGCAGGGAGCTCGCACCACTTAGGGAGCGGTGGATGGGCATCATTTGAGGCCGATTTTGTAAGTGTTTTCACATTGCTCTTTATGTTCGATAGTTTAGGGTTTATGAGTTTTTTAATTCTAACATAATGAAATCTTTGTATGTTTTGACAGTGGTCGATGACAGGACGTGATCCCACACAGTATGAGTGCGAGTACGCAGGCAGAAAGGGCTTAAACGCCCTGATGGACATTCTCAGTTCTCGCGGCGGCATGGTTAGTATTAGGGTTTACTCTTTTTTATTTTTTGTATTGTTTTATAAATTTCGTTATATGTTTATACTTACTGAAAGCTGTCTTATTGTCTTTTTTTGCAGAATCCGACAGATACGCCGCTTGGACGCGATGAGACGTCTGACTAGACGACGTCAGTTTAGCCGTAGCTAGATAGCATTAGTTTAGGGTTTCTCATAGCTTATGTATCATGAGACGGATTTTATACGTCTTTTTGAACCATGTATATTATTACATTTATCACCGCAGTTCCTTTTGCCAATCAATTCTTTATGCCTATGATGTTGTACAATTGTCATTATTACATTTGCCAATCAATTCATTTTGCCTATGATGTGTACAATTGTCAATTTTGCAAACAATGCATCTTGTGGGTGACTATTTTGGGTCTATTATCTACCCTTGCACTTTTTTAAAAAAGTGAATCAAGTACAATATGGTTGATGGGTGGCAGGGCATTCAATGCCTTGCCACCAAAAAAAAATTCTCTCGGGCGTCGCTATAACCGTCGCTATTTATGGCTTTGTAGCGTCGCTATAGTCTTCAGTGTAAACGTCGCTATGAGCGTCTCTATATAGTGACGCATATAGCAATGCTCTCGTAGCGACGGTTTTAGCGACGCCGGGGGTTATAAAAACCCAGTGTATTTCGGTCGCTAACAGCGTCGCGAGAGCACACAACCTCTTGTAGTGTATATGCATCTCTTCACCCTTGAACCCTCTGATCTCTTCATATGAAGTAATGAACAAATCAGGAAAACTAGCCAGCATATGCAAATGTATATCCTTCTCCATAGTTGAGAGGTCTCCACTAATCATTTGCGTCATTAATTCCTGCTTCTTTCACAACTCAACCTTGGTTTGCATCAGCCCTTCAATCACTTCATAAGGCCCTTCACTTTCATCTTCAACCTCATTCGCAAATGCAACTAAACCAATCTCCTGGATTTCTTTGTCCATCAAAAGAAATGCAACATCAGCATCCTCATCACTACTGGTAGTGCTATCAGTGTCCTCATCTGTCACCGTGGAAGAGTCTTCATCACTAGACTCATCCTCATCTTCATAAAGCTCCTCTAATCGTTTCCTTGTGTCCATATTATAAAGCTTCTTGGTACCTGTCTTTCCATAGAGGCTAATCGTACCATGTCGCCAATCCTGAACAGCTCCCACTGCACGTAACCATGGTCTGCCCAGTATAATAGGATATGCTCCCAACCCTGCTGGCATCACATGAAAATCAACCACTGCCTTTGCATCATATGCCTCCACTTCTAAGCTCTTTACAACACCCAAGCATTTTACTTTTTGATGGTTTTCCAATCTGATCCGAAACCCTGACACCCCAGCCACTGTGAGACCCATCTTCTCAACGCATGAGTGTGTTATGACGCATATTTGGGCTCCGCCATCCACATAACCTTGTCCCAAATTTTTCCTTTTATGCCACACATCTACTATTGGACAAATGTCTGGTAGCTCATCCATTGCCAACACCTTTACTGAACCTCTCTCTGGCTCTTTCTCCATTGGGTTAACCATCCTCTTCCACTGTCGCTTTAGCTTATGCACCATCTCTATAAGCTGCCCAAAAGTAACATCTGCCTTCCTGCTTGTCAGATCCTCCCTCAAGTCATAGCTTAATTGCCCATCCCCTAGTGGAAAATCTGAAACATGAAACTTTTGACGAGCTCTCCTTTTCCTCTTGGCCTTGACATCCTCGCCTTCATGGCTCTTTCCTTTCTTCTTACTAGGACCTGGGGCACTTCTTCCTTCCTTTTCCTTTGTGGTCCTCTTCCCAATAGGCATCACTAATGTATCCTCTAGCTTTGATGCCTTCTCCAAGGTGACTACACTTAGCACTTTTGTCTTTCCTTTTTCCTCCTGGGTCAGTCCACTAGTTCCTTCATCTCCCTTAATTTCAATGCCATAATCATTTGACCTAGTTAGCACCTGTCTTGGCAATGGATACATGTCTCCCCCCATCCTTGGTGGCTTATCACATTGCGGGCTGATGTGACCCAACTCTCCACAATTATAACATGTGGGCGTCTGCCTCCAAAACCTACCATTGCTTTGTCCAACACCATTCCTAGGCCTTTCTTCACCTTCTGGATGATTTGCAAACCTCCCTCGACCTCGATTATTTCCCACTTGACCTAGCATGTTTAGGCTGAGATTCTTCATCAAATCTACCATTTGCCTCGTGTCTTGCCTTAGCCCATCATCTTGCACTGCTGTAGTGACCACTGTTGGCATAACCTGAGTAGTAACAGGAACCACTGGTTCATGATGAACCACTGACATGCGCCCTTGTAAAGACTCTATAGGCTGAAATTCAGACCTCATTGGCAAAGACTCCACCCCTAACTGCCTCATTTTCCTCAGCTTCCACTCTTTGTTCCTTGCTACCTCTAGTGCATCCTCATATGTCCTAGGCTTCTTTAGCTCCACTCTCCAACGTATATTCTCCCAAAGACCAGCCAAGAACCTGTCCTTCTTCATCATGTCAGGCGGGGGTACCTGTCGTGCTAAAGCCTTGCACATTCGCTCCCATGCCAATGAAAACTTACGTATGTACGCATCTACTGGCTCACCTTCCTTCTGCACCAAACCTTGTACTTCTTGCCACACTTTGTCAGGATCTTCTATCTTCACAAACTCCACTTCCAATCCATGCCTTAGATTGTCCCAACTCAATCTTATAGGTGGATCTGCTACACGCAACTCCTCTTCAAATGCTTTAGACCAAACTCGTGCATCACTCTTCAAACAAATTTGGAGAAGGCGTAACATTTGCGTAGGGTCATGAATCTGGTTGCTAATGCAGGCAGCCTCCATCTTTTCCAAAAATTCTTCCACATCTTCATCATTTCTTCCATGAAACTCCGGATAAGAGAAAGCCATGGCTACCCAAATTATGATGCTTTGAGAACCCCTTCGAACACACGTGCAAGAACCCAAAACTTTTCACTACCCAATCCCCAGAAACTTCAATGGAGCTCAGCTTTAGATAAGGACAAACACATGCACATCAAATGAGTTCTCATAGTTAATCATCGGAATGACAACAGGCAAAGGACATTCCAGGATCTCCCTCAATCTTCTTGGCCCAAACATAAAGACTATGCGCTGCTGGAAAAAGATCTTCCTGGACACATGAACATTAATCTGAATTCTTTGAGTTAAATGAAAAGGAGTGAACTGAGGGCCATTTTGATCATCCATTAAAGCCAACCATGAAGCTCCCAAGAAGGCACACCTGACTTATCCTCTGATTTTTTCCCAAATTTCAGCAGCATAACAGCATAAATGGCTCAAAATACCAAAAAACCAGCCATCATAACTTGGGAAAATTTCGACAGAGTTTCCCCAGAAGTAGAGCAGTAGGAACCCAAAATATAGACTGTCTATGTATGCATAAACTGTCAACAATAGAACCCAAGCATCAAGTAGGACTCACTAATACATAGCCTATGGCGAGGTCACAAAAAGGGTGCTCCAGCTACCTGTATCACCGAAAGGATCTCCACATTTGAGACAGCTCAATAAAAACCTCACGCTATCGACCCTCACATGAAGGCTAATGCAAATCGCATATAGTCAAGTCTCAGAAATGACTATCTTCCAGACCAAGTCTCAGAAATGGCTGGGACTGCCAAATACAACCAAGTATGGCTCCACAAATGCGTACAATGGCAGTTTCCACAAGTAACGTACAATCCAGCAGACAATGTGCTCAAATAGGCGCCAAGTGATGCATTCCCACAACAACTGCAAGTGACATCACTGCTAGTATATCACTGTACTCCAGCTACCTGTACCTGTGTGAATCACCTGTACCTGTACCTGTCCCTCTAACCTATAACCTGTAACCTGTAACCTGTAATCTGCAACCTGTAACCTGTAATCCCGAAGCTCAAAGCTCGAAGCTCGAAGCAGAAGGTACTCGAAGAAGATCCTCCGTGGGGGCGCCAAAAGAATGTGAGCGGGATGAAACACACACAGCGCCTCTATAACGACCCGACACACACTCTTGGGAAGATACACACACACACACACTATGGGGCACCACTCGGCTTAGACAACACACCTGACCGAGACAGGGAACACACCTGACCGAGACAGTGAGAGGAGAGAGACTATCCACTTGCCCACTCCACACAGACACGCACACACACACACACACACACAAAAAACTCAGCTCAAAAGAGGATAATTTTTTATGTTTAGATACAATTGAGCTTGGGCCAACACCAATGGGGCAAACAGCTCACACAATATGGGTAAAAGATACCAGACACAATCACAAACTGGAGCAGAAACTTCGCTCATAGGAGAAACTTACACAAAAAAACAGCAAGAAAAGAGTGAGGAATTTGGCAAAATGGATAGTGCCATCGCGACCGGAACGGCCCAAAACCCCAGTCTACAATGTCAAAGTGCTCAAATCCGACCTCGGATGAGCAGTTTACGGCCAAAACAGGCTCCAAAAACACCAAAAACACACCTGCGGCTGTTCCTCCTCTCTTCTCCACGTTTTTTCTGGTCTTCTCTCTTTTTTTTCAGTTCCCACACTTAGATTTTTTAGTTGGGCACCCTTAGCCTTTTAGATGACCTCAAACGGACCCCGAACAGGCCAAAAACTGACCTCACAGTGCATAGTTGTCACCTTTTTGCATCATTCGCACACCGGGCACTCAACTTTTTTCCAATAATGCATCTTGCCACCACGTGAAGTGGCCCCAAAAAGTGGTCCTAATGATGACCTTTCTGCATAACTCTCACAAGAAAACACCCACGTTGTGTCCGTCCTCATCCGCGTGCAAATATTGACCTCGTTCGCCCTCCTGACGCCACTAGATGCCATCTGACGCACCTGCTGACCTCACGTCGTCGGCCCGCGGATAGCTTCCTCGAGAAGTTTTACGCGCTACCAACTCCTCCTTATTGTTGAAAAAACACACTAGTATTGATAATAGTGAAAATCGCTGCACTATGTACATGCTGTCCTACCTGTACACATGTGGGCCCCACGTAACCACCTGGCTATGGAAATTGGGTAATCCTTTATTCGATGCACCATGCATGTGTATGTACATATGCGCAATCCCTTGCTCAAAAAAACTCCTGACAACGCCTCCTTGTAAAGAAGAAAAAAACTTTTGCAAGTTAAGCAGTGTGTCTTTCTAGCTCTCTCTCAGTAATCATGGCAAGTGTAGCATTTCCAACATTTAAAGGAAAGAAGGGGGAGGATTTGGTAACAGACTTCCTAGATGACTTTGAAGTAGCATGTGTAGTGAGCAACAAAGATACGGATGAATCCCGGGTTAGAATCTTTAAGCATCTCATGAAGCTAGAAGCTAGATCATGGTACAATACACTTCCACAAGCAACCAAGGATGACTAGGAACCCTTAAAAACCGCTTTTAAGAGGCACTTTGGGGGAGGTACCACTTCAGAAAAGTTGTGGGACAAGTTGAGAGACTTGAAGCAGGAGGGTCTTTTAGAATATGCCACCTATGAGACCAAATTTGTGGATTTGTGGGAACGGTGGGTTGAGTCACTGGCAAGGGGGGAAGCCGCACCCAATTTCCTAAAAAATGATCGGTTCACGCATGGCTTATGGCCACTTCTCAAGGAGAAGGTGAAAGGTAGATTCCCGGCTACGTACGAGTTAGCCGTTGAGATTGCTCGCCTTAAGGACAAGAAGCTGCGAATGAAAGCCAAAGAAACGGAGTCAACAGAAGCAAGAACATCGCGTCGACCAGCAACTACGACAACCACCATACCACCACCACCGGCTCTTGGGGTAAGAGATGACCAACAAGATATGTTGGCCCATATTACTGACCAACTGCAGAATTTGTCTGTCCACTTAATACAGCAAGGGAGGAGTCAAGAAAGAGATCAAGACCCTGGAAGAGCACGACAACAAAACAGGGAGTATCATTGCTACAACTGCGGAGAAGATGGTCACGGTATGTACTACTGTCCCAAACCACGACAAAACTATAATAGAGGAGGTAGGAGGAACCAATTGTCACCCCCTAGAGAAAGAACACCCCCACCCCGAGCACCACCCCAACCAACACAAATTCTACGTCCACCCCAGACACCACTACAAGCATCCATCCCACCTCTTCCACCAGCCCCACCACGTGATCGCCCTGTAAACATCATAAGGCTAGAAGAGAAAGGAAAATCCATAGTAGTGGATCCACCCAGAGCAAACGAGAGGGACAAGGGTAAGGAGAAGGTAACCTTTTTAGAACCACTTGAAGCCATGACTGTGAAAAGAGCTAGGAGGGAGAAAGCTACACAATCAGATGATGAGAGAAGCATGAGAGGAGAAACTAGCAAGAGGCCATCCAAGCCACGACGGAAATTGGGCATCACCGACTTCCAGCTAGGGGAAATTTCTAAGCCCTATGATCTAACATTGGATGTGGCAGAGCAAGGACCGAAGATTACATGGCCACAGTTGCTACATCTTGTACCTAAAGTAAGGCGACAATGGTCTAAAATGGTAAGTACAAGACGCTCCAAAACAAAGGTAGCCGCAGCAATTTCAGGATGCAACATGGATGACATCCTTCCAATTGTCGACATAAACATAAAAGAAAAGAGGGTTGGAAACACCTACATTGATGGAGGTGCACAAATCTGTGTAATGAGCAAAGCTATGATGCTTCGATTAGGGCTCGAGGTTGACAAGCCTTCTCCATGCAAGGCAAAGATGGCAAACAACGCAAAAGTAAAGTGTGTGGGTGTGGTAAGTGCCGTGAAAATCAAAGCTTTCAACACTGCGGTAGAGGTAGATGTTTTTGTAATGCCTACTAAGGGGGAGGGCTATCCACTAATTTTGGGAAGGCCATGGTTGATGGCCATGAAGACAAAACAGGACTGGGGTACTGGCCTTCTACGCATGACCGGTAAGAAAGGGGAGACAATCTACTACGACATGAGGATTGGCAAGCAGAAGCAAATGAATCTGGGAACATCGGCAAATGAAACCACTAGAGAATCTTCCATATCTGAGGAGGAGACCACGTCCACCGACGAAAGTGACAGTTCCATTGATGTGATGGGTATCATTATGAAGGATCCACAAAGGGTAAGCATAACTGGTGATCCATCACCAAAAGGGAAACCCAATGAAGAGGAGAGAAAATCACCTGGCCTAGGAGGAAGTAGGTTGAAGGGTATGTTGTCGACGGAATTAACACTTGAGGAGAAAGATAGTTTTTTGCAAATGTTGATGGGATTTCCTAACCTGTTCATTGACAACTATGAAAGAATCACAGGCATTACAGTGGTGGAACATCATATTAATCTGAAGGAAGGGGTAAAACCAGTTGTGAAAAACCTACAACGACTGGGGGGTCATACAAGAAAAGGCACTCTTGGCCGAGGTAAGGAAACTGCTGGAGGCGGGATTCATCTATCCTGTAGAAAACTCAAAATGGGTGTCACCCGTAGTGGTGACGCCTAAAAATAATGGTAAGTGGAGGGTCTATGTTGACTACAAAGCACTAAATGCAGCTACAAAGAGAGACCACTTTCCTCTCCCTTTCTTGGATGAAATTCTGAATGAAGTAGCGGGTTTTGAATGCCATACCGTCTGTGATGGTTATTCAAGATACTTTCAAATACGCATAGCCTTGGAAGATTAGCTAAAAACCACTTTTATCACGCCATGGGGTTGTTTTGCATACAGGGTTATGCCATTTGGTCTCACAAATGCACCTGCCACATTCCAAAGATATGTCACATATGTTTTTCAACCGTTCTTTGGAACATCCATAAGAGTGTTCATTGATGATTTTTGTATATATAGCTCCCATATTTCACATTTAGAAAAGGTAATTGAAGGTTTGGCAAGGTTGCAGAGCCTAGGTGGACAACTTAATGTGGATAAATGTCACATTGGGGAGAGTAAAGTCATTCTACTAGGCCATGAAATTTCAGCAAGAGGTATCAACGCCGACCCAAGTAAGGTGTCCGCACTCATAGCCCTACCTTCACCAACGACCGCACGTCAACTGGTCTCTTTTCTACAGAAGGTGAGGTACTTAAGTAGATTCATACATCTACTATCACAACTTCTTCTACCACTGCAACAACTCACTCAAAGATCAACTTTCACTTGGGACGAGGAAAGCGAATATCACTACAACAAGGTAAAGGAGGTCTTAGCCACTCTGCCAACTATCTCACCACCTAAGTGGGATGAAAAATTCTATGTCACCTCAAGTGTTGGTGATGACTCATTGGGGACTGTGCTACTCCAAAAGGATACGACAAAATCTTTCATGAGGCCAATCTACTTCTCTAGTCGAATGATGACAGCAGGAGAGAAAGGTTTCACCCATGTGGAACACTTAGTCCTAGCTCTTAGATTTGCAACTACAAAGTTTAGGTCATATTTGCTGCCTAAGAAATTTGTGATTCTAACCACGGATGAAATATTTCCCTATGTTGTACAACACATGGATGTGTCTGCTAGAATTACTAAATGGCTAGTTCGTCTGCAAGAGTTTGACTACACGGTACAGGTAGAAAGCACGACAAGGGCAAGTTTGGGGGGACTCATGATCTACCAAGTCTTTGAAGGGAAGGAGAAGCAATCTAA
This sequence comes from Adiantum capillus-veneris, assembly GCF_014529385.1. Taxonomy (NCBI): domain Eukaryota; kingdom Viridiplantae; phylum Streptophyta; class Polypodiopsida; order Polypodiales; family Pteridaceae; genus Adiantum; species Adiantum capillus-veneris. The sequence continues at coordinate 57,577,468 of NC_140941.1, read as the reverse complement.
GGAAGGAGAAGTCCGATTACCTCCAGTACCACCTATGGTAGAAGGAGCATACTCTCTCTACTTTGATGGAGCCTACAAGCGAGCGTCCGACAAAGCAGCTGCAGACATAGTGGTCTTTAATGACAAAGGGACAAAGGTATTTTCGTTGGGCCAATTGTTAGATTCACATTATAACAATGAAGCTGAGTATGCAGCACTAACCAAGGGTCTACAATGGTGTGTCTCGCAAGGTGTACAACGCCTTAATGTATTTGGCTATGCTCTACTTCTAGTAAGGCAAGTAAATGGAGCATGGACATGCAAGAATCCTAGTTTAAGGACTCACTTAAGTGGTGTAAAAACCTTGTTGGGTAAGTTTGAAGAAGTTCAAATACACCATATCCCAAGGGCTCAAAACCAAGAAGCAGATGCCCTAGCAACTGAAAGACTACAAGAAGTGGTGGTTGGAGCAATAAAACTAAAGCTCCCTCTATTTCAAGGAAGTGATGCCTTGCCTGACATCATGAATTTTTTGGAAACATGTGAATGCCCATCAGATTTAACAAAGGGACAGAAGCAATGGCTGACGCGGAAGGCCACAAGGTATCGACTCATCAATGACGGTTTGTATTGTAAGGGTAAGGACCAAATACTTAGGAAGGTCCCTCTATCTCAAGAAATCACGGGAGTAATTGCTAGCTGTCACGACGGGCTTTGTGGTGGTCACTTTGCCCTAGACATAACAAGTAGGAAAATCTTGCAGGCAGGCTTCATATGGCCTAGCTTCAACCATGATGTACACCACTGGTGCAAAACATGTAAGTTGTGTCAAAAGGCCGGCACTAGGTCACTTATGCCTGAACCACAGACACTGATGGGGGCTTTTCACAAGCCAAGCTCCCATACCCCTCTTCTCTCGTCCCCACCCCATGAAAACCCCCTCTTATGGAGGGAGTGATAAAAGGCATTGGAAAAAGTAAGAAAAAATAAAGTATGATTATGTAAATATATAAGAAAGGTAAAATAGGCCACCTCATGCCTACGGGGTAGCCCATCCCCACCTTGCCTCCTTTTTCTTCACTGTTGTCCCGCCGGGTGTCCCTTTTCCTCTCCTCCACTCAAAAGGTCAACCCCCTCTCTCTTCCCCTTGTCCTTTCTCCTTTCTCTCTCCCCTCAAGCTACCCCGCCTCTCACCAATAATGCATTATAACTCACCAATAATGCACCCTAACTCACATGCAACTTATCCTATCTTCCAAAATAGTATACCCCACCCCCTCTTTCTCTCTCCTATCATATCCAATGACCCAAATACCCCCCTCTCTCTCTAAAGGGCGCCATGTCTCTTGTCTTGTAGCTAAATAACCTCCCCCACACTCACACACACTCAGTTTCACTGAAAAAGGTGCCCACAGACCCATCCCCACCCGGTGGTTACCTGATTTTTCTTGTGTTCACACACATCTGCACACAGATTCACCTCTGAACACACTACCCTCTCTCCCCTCTTGTAATTACTTTATTCTCCATGTCACCTCTCACTTTTTTTCATCAACCCATCTCTCTCTCTTAGTCTCTCTCTCATGAGACTGCTGTTCTGGCACATATACACACAGCCAGACAAGTGGGGCCCACAGTCACATGGCCTATGTAGATAATGATTTCTTCATTTCTAAATTCTAGAATTTCTCCCCCCCCTCCTCCCCTATATAAAGAGGGGTCACCATCACACTAAACACACACAACATCACCAAAGAACACACTATGCATTGTGTGTGCCTAGTGCACACACACACACCCACACCATCACCATCACCGCAATCACCATGCTTGTCTTGAGCATGACCTCTACACCCTTGGATATGAAAGATGAAGGGCAACTAAATGAAGGATGATGGCCATAATCCTCGTGCGAGCCTTCGCCATCAACTCCCACCTATCCGCCATGTGCTCTACCACTCTCTCCCTTCTCATTCCCCTACCCTATGCTCCCCATTTCATCGCCTAATTCTCTAAATAAATCTTGAGGTTTTGTGAGTATGTTTTCTTGCAATGTTTTGCCCATGTGAGGTGTGCGGAATCGCCACCTAGTCTTGTGTTTTGGAGTGAGCTTGTGTATGTGTGAAGGGTGTGAGGATTCGCCATACTTTTGTGGTGCCTAAGTACTAAGCCGCTATACCCCCTCCCTCACTCTCTCTCTCTCTCTCTCTCTCTCTCTTTCACTTGATCTCATTCCCTTTCCTCTTCATCATTACTCCCAAGCATCCATCTCTCTTGGATGAAAACTTTGTTATGGTGGTGTGTTGTTTGCGTCCTAGCCGCTGAAGCTAGGTGGTGCCCCCTGTTTGCTTTACCATGACAGGCTCGAGGCACGCCATTCGGTCCCCAGTGTTTTAGAGGCCGTCGGGGTTCGGGGTTCGCTTTGCTCCCGTCAACACCTATTCTCTCATATGGCCCATTTGAAAAATGGGGTATCAATGCCATTGGGCCATTACCTAGGGCCAAATCAGGAAAATTCTACATTATCATGGGGATCGACTACATGACTAGATGGGCAGAGGCTACAGCCACCACTAGAATCATAGCGGTAGAGGTAGCTAAATTTATCTACGAGCACATATGCTGTAGGTTTGGCACACCTTTAGAGATCATCTCTAATAGAGGGCCAGGTTTCAGAGAAGACTTTGTAGGAGAATTAATGCAGAAATTGGGCATTACAAGGAGGCACTCGTCACCATATTACCCTCGATGTAATGGCCTAGTTGAAAAGGTAAATGGAATGGTTTCTAAAATTATTACCAAGCAGGTAAACAATCATCCTGGAGACTGGGATAAGTATCTACTACCAGCTTTATGGGCCTACAGAACTTCATTTCGTACATCCTTGGGATTCACACCGTATCATCTAGTATTTGGTAAGGAAGCAATCTTGCCCATTGAAGTGCAACTACAAAGTCTCAGAGTAATGGCAAGCCAGCTTCAACAGCCCAAAATGCATTTGACAAATCACATCATCAACTTGGAAAGACTGCAGCTGGACAGAGAAGAAGCAATAAATTATTATGCAGCACAAGCAGAGCATAGACGGCTTAGCTTTAACGAGCATCTCTGGAAAAAAGAATTGAAGAAAGGAATGTTGGTGCTCCTCTACGACAATCGCTTCGACACGCGCAAGGATAAGAAACTCCTACTCCGATGGGAAGTTCCTTTCATCGTCAGGAAAAAGTATGCCAATGGAAGCTACCAGCTTATGGAGGCTGATGGAAAACTTCAGAAAACCAGGGTAAATGGTTGGCGACTTAAACCTTATTTTCTTCGATTTGACCAGGCTCCACCAATTGACATTTCAGATGAGGACACACCATCAGCCGCCAGCTCCGACGATAATGATCAAACAGATGAGCTAGAGACATGAATGCCTCTAGCCAAAAGGGGAGGGCTAATGATGGGGGCTTTTCACAAGCCAAGCTCCCATACCCCTCTTCTCTCGTCCCCACCCCATGAAAACCCCCTCTTAGAGAGGGAGTGATAAAAGGCATTGGAAGAAGTAAGAAAAAAATAAAGTATGATTATGTAAATATATAAGAAAGGTAAAATAGGCCACCTCATGCCTGCGGGGTAGCTCATCCCCACCTTGCCTCCTTTTTTCTTCACTGTGGCCCCGCTGTGTGTCCCTTTTCCTCTCCTCCACTCAAAAGGTCAACCCCCTCTCTCTTCCCCTTGTCCTTTCTCCTTTCTCTCTCCCCTCAAGCTACCCCACCTCTCACCAATAATGCATTATAACTCACCAATAATGCACCCTAACTCACATGCAACTTACCCTATCTTCCAAAATAGTATACCCCACTCCCTCTTTCTCTCTCCTATCATATCCCATGCCCCAAATACCCCCCTCTCTCTCTAAAGGGCGCCATATCTCTTGTCTTGTAGCTAAATAACCTTCCTCACACTCACACACACTCAGTTTCATTGAAAAAGGTGCCCACAGACCCATCCCCACCCGGTGGTTACCTGATTTTTCTTGTGTTCACACACATCTGCACACAGATTCACCTCTGAACACACTCCCCTCTCTCCCCTCTTGTAATTACTTTATTCTCCATGTCACCTCTCACTTTTTTTCATCAACCCATCTCTCTCTCTTAGTCTCTCTCTCATGAGACTGCTGTTCTGGCACATATACACACAGCCAGACAAGTGGGGCCCACAGTCACATGGCCTATGTAGATAATGATTTCTTCATTTCTAAATTCTAGAATTCCTCCCCCCTCCTCCCCTATATAAAGAGGGGTCACCATCACACTAAATACACACACAACATCACCAAAGAACACACTATGCACTGTGTGTGCCTAGTGCACACACCCACACCATCACCATCACCGCAATCACCATGCTTGTCTTGAGCATGACCTCTACACCCTTGGCTATGGAAGATGAAGGGCAACTAAATGAAGGATGATGGCCATAACCCTCGTGCGAGTCTTTGCCATCAACTCCCACCTATCCGCCATGTGCTCTACCACTCTCTCCCTTCTCATTCCCCTACCCTATGCTCCCCATTTCATCGCCTTATTCTCTAAATAAAGCTTGAGGTTTTGTGAGTATGTTTTCTTGCAATGTTTTGCCCATGTGAGGTGTGCAGAATCGCCACTTAATCTTGTGTTTGGAGTGAGCTTGTGTATGTGTGAAGGGTGTGCGGATTCGCCATCCTTTTGTGGTGCCTAAGTACTAAGCCGCTATACCCCCTCCCTCTCTCTCTCTCTCTCTCTCTCTCTCTCTCTCACTTGATCTCATTCCCTTTCCTCTTCATCATTACTCCTAGGCATCCATTTCTCTTGGATGAAAACTTTTTTATGGTGGTGAGATGTTTGCGTCCTAGCCGCTGAAGCTAGGTGGTTCCCCTGTTTGCTTTACCATGACAGGCTCGAGGCGCTCCATTCGGTCCCCGGTGTTTTAGAGGCCGTCAGGGGTTCAGGGTTCTCTTTGCTCCCATCAACGTGGCAAGTGTACACAATATCAATCATATGCTAAACTGTGGAGTGCAGTTTTAAAAAGGGATCCCTCACACTCACATGTCTCTGAACAGCCAGATCAACATGTCTCTGCACATGCAGATAGAAACTTAACACACTCAGGAAGAGCTTAAGCGATGGAAGAATTTTTCCATTGATGATGGCCACTTACTCCACAAAGGTAGAGTATGTGTTCCAAAGGACTCAGACACTAGGCGCCAAATCCTATTTGAGTATCACGATAGTCCAAGTGCTGGTCATCCAATTATTCATAAGACGTATGCCTTAGTTCGACGGTAATTTTATTGGCCGGGCTTACATCATGATGTTCAAGAGTACGTATTAAACTACCAACAGTGCCAAGTTAATAAGGCAGAGATCCTCAAGGTAGGTGGCCTTTTACATCCTTTAGAGATTCCACAAGGTAAGTGGGAGAGTATCTCTATGGACTTTGTAGTAGGACTACCTACTACAAATCATGGCCACGATGCCATTTGGGTAATTGTAGACCGTCTCACATTCCCACTAAGACTACGATTAAGACATCAGAATTAGCACGGCTATTTTTAGAGCATATATATAAACTCTATGGTCTTCTAGCTAGTATCATTAGTGACAGAGATCGAAAGTTTGATAATCACTTTTGGAGAGCTGTGTTCCAAAAGTTGGAAACTAAACTTAATCTAAGTACGGTTGATCATCCAGAAACGGATGGTCAAATAGAAAGAGTTAATCAAGTGCTAGAGGAAATGCTACGAGCGTAAGTTAGCAAGAAGCAAACCAATTGGAAAGACTACTTACCTATATTGGAATTTACTTATAATAGTTCAAAGCATGTGACTACAAGGTTTAGTCCATTATTCTTTTATATAGACTTCAACCTAGATCACCCGTTACGGTGGGGTTGGCTAAGGAGAAGATACAACAAGCGAAGGATTTTCTCCAAGACCATTTTGACATGCTTCGAGTTGCTCGTCGACAGAATGTTAAGCAAGCTCAAGATCAATATAAGAAGTACACAGATGAGAATATTCCTCTTGCTACTTTAGAAGAACGAGATAAGGTTTTCCTCAAAGTTTTCAGAGCATTCATAAAATCTGAAGATAGGAAAAGGTGCTAAACTTTCACCACGCTATTGTGGACTGTTTACCATTCTCAACCGTATAAGTCAAGTGGCCTATAAGTTAGCTCTCCCAGAGCACTCAAGAGTTCATCTTTTTTTTAATGTTAGCCGTTTACAAAAACAGCTAGGATAGAATGATAACATCATTGACACAGGTGTGTTAGTTGACCTTATTGAACCACCATGCATTCCTCATGAGCCCAAAAAGATTTTGGATTCTCATGAGCTTCGCACCAGACATCATATCAGACGACAAGTGTTGGTAAAATGGCTAGATAGACTTGAAGAAGGTTCTACATGGGAGAATGTCTCTCATTAGGAAATTTCGGAGCTCATTTGGAGGGCCTTCTAAGAAAATGTATTTTTTTGCACTCTCTCTCTAGAAAGTATGGCAAATAATAGAGGCGGGTCTGTCATGGTAAAAGTTCAAAAAGTGTTCTTTTAGTAGATTCTTTACCCTTATGAACATTCGTCCATAATGATTGAGGGATAATCTTCTTTTCAGTTGCATTGAATGAACCTCGTCAACATGGAGGGAACGAGGCTAACATGGAGGGACGAAACCGTAGCAACTATGCACTAAACCTGCACCTTTGGATAATGGCACACTCCTCAAATGGCACAAATGTTATGCAGAAACAAGCCACCTTCACATTGATTTGGACAACTAGTACCAACCATTGATTAAGCGGAGTAAAACAAACACACATATACCTCCCGTATCCATAGACACGCTTAGAGCTCAGGGAGCTAAACACATAGATATATGGATGAGAGGCTCTCTCTATCCTAAGAATCCAATGACTAATGCATCTCCAGCATTTGTCAATCCTACAAGCTTATTAACCTTTGCTAGTGATGGAGAAAACGGCCTTCGGGGTTATTGTAAATCTCTTACAAGGCAAGCTGAAACTTATAAGGACATTCTGCAAGCTCAACAATGTGAGATTGTTCGTCTTTCACATTTGCATTCTATAGATCAGGTTACCATTTTGCAACACAAAACAGCGGTACAGGAACTGAAAGGAAAGGTACAAAGTTGTCAAATGAAGGACACCATCTTGGGTGGTCGTATCCGAAAGAAGAAATTGCGCAATCTTGAAAAATTGCAGGTTGCATCCGGAGGTCTTAAGAAAAGAATCCGAGCATTAAGGTGATGCTTCTTGATTTACTAAATAGTCTTAGTTAAGTAAATTTTTGTTTTTCTAGTTATGCATTGTTTTCATGTGTCTAAATAGTGTTAGTTAAGTAAATTTTATGTTATTTACTTATGCATTGTCTGCATGTAGAGATTCAATCTATCCTGACAAGGAAAACATTGACCCCAAATCCAATATAGAAAAGAGATTGAAACCACTTATAAGTAGAAGCCTTGCAGCAGATATAGTACATGACAATAAGTTTAAGGTCCTACATCGAAATGTAGTGGACCGCTTTATTTCAGAGAACTCAGTGACTGCAAAAGACATACAAGGCACACTTGATTCACTTGGTGTAAGCAAAAGAGGATATTTGACTATACAGAAATCTGTCTCATCCATCTTTGTTAAGAAGGGAATAAAGTCCAAACTTTTACCATCATCCTCAAGTGTTTGGAAAGAGAGGCTTCAACTTAACGACGCACAGGTAGAATATCTTGGACAGCCGTTTCATATTAAAGCAACTTACAATGGCCATGGCGCAAGCATAGCATATGATGAGTTCAATAATATTTTTATGGACCTGCAAATGTTGCAGAAGAGAATGGTGGAGTTTTACAACATCACATTTGAAGAGTCACGAGGGGTATTACATTTTGTGTTGAAACTGGATGAGTGTGAGCTTGTTAAAGACAAGAAGCTAGAGCGTGTTACTATTACTTTAATGAATAGAACCCTCTCAAAGTGTCCCACTGATGATCCTTTGTATTTTAGTGTTCAATCAAAATCTAACATATGGTGGCTTGGTGCTTTTGAGGTAAGCGAGATTCTCAGCTAAGCTCAAATGTTCACATCTACTTAAGTCTCATTTATTTTGTGTTGCAGGTAAAGAAATAAGATCATGTATATATTGGGTGTTCCATCAAACTAATGTTCTAGAGGTGATTGATTGATAGACTAACCAGGGAGAGGTACTACGTCTAGATGGAAGGGGAGACTTTCAAGTTCAATGGCATCTTGCAGGTGACCTCAAAAAATTAAAGTGCATGTATAATTGTGGAATGGTTGCAATGGCAAAGTCTTTGTGTTTGTTCTACATGGAGCCTGCAAAGGTCATGGACCCAAAGTGGTGGAGAAAAGATCCAACACGTCACATTGAGGACCCTGCTTTTCGACCGGTTTTGAAACTACCACTTGTGAATGTCCACATCTATACAATGCATGCCCTTTGTAGAATTGTGGAGAAATTGGTCTACTTATATATCGGGTTTTCTTGGAAAATCAAGAACTCAGCAGAGCGACAGATGACCCTGCAATGCTTAGAATTGGTATTGTCGGATATGGAGCTTCATGGTGGCAATGTGAAAATCCAGCTGGATGAAAAGAGATCCACTCCTGAGAAGGATGTCCCATGCAAACCATCCATTGGTGGGGTGAAGGCACGGAGGTTTTTATCTAAACCCCTAGGAATACGAGATCCGAAGCTAACAAAGCATGGAAGAATATATAACGCATCTTATGTTAGCAAGGTAGAGTATCAGAGCTGGAAAAAGCTACATATTGCAGTCAAAGATCAAGAACCAACTGCTCGTAACGCGAAGGCTGAGGTTTGGCGATCGATAGACATGCTATTTTTGATGTGCGACAAAGATGATTGGTCACAAGGTGATATGAACAAGTTCAAAGAGAATCTCAACCTTCTCAAGAAATCATTCAAGATAGCATCGACAGACACCCAGATTACTCACTACATGGTATATTGTGTATTTTGATTCTCTTTTATGTGTAACTATGTGAGTGTAAAACATTCTAAATAATCTTTTTTCATATCCAGCACATCATTTTCAATCATTTACCATATTTTATACAAAAATATGGGAACCCAACCATATGGAATACCCAAGGGATGGAAAAGTCTCATTACATGGCCAGAAATGCCTATTTCAGGCACACACGACATGGTAGCTCTCGAATCAAGGCTAACAGTTTGACAGAACTATTTGAATGGTTCTATCGTAGAATCATTCATCGAATGCAGGCAAAAGAAGTCTTGGCCTCTTCAGCAACAACACAAGCCATCAGACATTTACAACAAAATAAAATTAAAAGATCAATGGCATACAACAACTCCAATGCTCGTGAAGGTCAACGAAGGTGGAGAGAGACAATGGTGTATGTGAACCACAAGTGGAGAAAGATACTTTGAGTGGATAACATTGTACAAAATTTGAATGGTTCTATAATACATGCTCGTAATACAATTGCTACTTGAAGTGTATCAAGATTTTGAAGGTTCAATTTTTTTTTTTGGAACATCACCCTTGTAACGAATCATGAGATGTTTGCCATACTCTAACAGTTCATCCGGGTTTTGTCTGCCAAGAGCTAATGCCATTGCTGTGTAAGTGTAGTAATACGCCACCCAACCACCAGTATAGCCCGGAAAATACCTAAAACAATCTCTGGCAAACACTTTGTCCACAAAATGACTTTATCTGTACTTTTGGACAGCACGGGTCCACACCCAAGATGCGTGATAGTGTCTTTAATGTGTAAGTTGCTGTTGTACCCTCTTGTGACATTCCATTATGAAAAACTATTATCGGTGCCTCGTAAAGCTTCAAAAAGTACTATGCTAGGGCTGCATCCCTTCCACGATACTCTCGAGTCCGCCGTCGAAGGAAGTCATCCTTGTCAGCAATCCAAGACTGCACATATCATGTCTGAGTAAGTGACAAACACACACACACACACACACACACACACACACACACACACACACACACACAGAGTTACCATGAAGCTCTCATCCTGCAAAAAGAGGTTTTCCTGCCCACAGGTCCACATATGTAGCTAACTCCTGACCTGAAGCGTTAAACCAATCCTCCACTTCTTTGTGACTTGTTGATGGTCTTAGGCTTTGTCTTAGTGCTTGGAAGGTGGCTTCATCCGGTAGTGTCTCCTTGTGTTTTTCAGATTTCTCAAAGCAACTTCGGAGGTATTCCATTGGATTGCTGGATGTTTCCATTGCCTCATCATCGCTACTATCCTTTGAAACAAATCCACTCCTCTCCTCTTGGATTCTGGCAATGATAGCCAGGGAGAATTCCTCACTTAAATAAAGGATGCTTTGCACATCATGTAAAAAGATATAGGTCATGTTTCCAATCATGAACTCAGGCACAGTAGGCAACATCATTTGAGCATGCTTCTCAATGAAGTTACTGACATCCAAGGGTAGTTTGATTTCTGTTGTTTTCACAGCGAGCATCTAACTTCTTTGAACTTCAATTGCCTCAACCTCAAGGTCGACTGTATCTTCAACCTCCTCGACTTCTTGTATGTGTGTTGTCTCCTCGTATTCTTCGTGTGGTGCTACATCCTTCTCCTATATCACCTCATTAGGATTTTGCATGAGGAATCCAAACAGGTTGTTCAGGTAAATCATAAAGCCAAAGGATTCCTGAATAAGTTTGCACTCTTTTTGGTGCAAAGGGTAAGTTGAATGTTGGCAAGCAGGTGGTAATTTCCTATACTTCTTTAATCCCTGTCCTTTGCCACCGTAGTCATTTAAATGAACCACATCCATACTGCGTAGAACAACCCTCCCTACCTGCACCATAAGTTCAAATTGATCTCTGTAGCACTACAAGAATTCACTATGCTGAGCTAAAAGGTCTTCAATATCAAATTTTGGGTTAAACATAGAATGAACTAGATCATATTTCACCCCAGCGCCACACGATGCTGCAAAATCGAACAGCCTCTCATCAGTTACAGCTGGCTCTTCCAGAGAAGGCACATCCTCTTTGGCTTTACCTTTACTTGCACAAGGACTGCTTGCTGGGAGATGTGCATCATCTGAGAAGTCTATATTGCTCTTTCTTGTATTTTTCTTGACAAGTACTGTAGAGGGTGAGGGAAACTTGTAAGGTGAGGGATCCTCTTGGCTAGCCGACCTGTCTGACTCATCTTCACAGATTGACTCTTCTTGATCAAAGTCCTGACAAAAGTCAACAGTTCTTTTGGCAGAAACCGCTAAGCAACTGAGCATGTAAAGGTTGGAATCTTGGCAAAAGCTCTGGGTCCGGTTTTTGTCTCTTTTGCCTACTCCACCTTAATCCTATTCATCAGGAATCAATCAAGTCTTTGTTCTCTCTCTCTCTCTCTCTCTCTCTCTCTCTCTCTCTCTCTCTCTCTCTCTCTCTCTCTCTCTCTCTCTCTCTCTCTCTCTCTCTCTCTCACTCACTCTTTCTCTCTGCCTCTTCACAGTACTAAAGGTGCACGTAGGGACTTCTAAAGTGTACTTGGTTGTCTCCATGCGCCTTTAGTACAGAGAGAGAAAGAGAGAGAGAGAGAGTGCACCCCTGTGTCTGTATGTGTGTATCTATGTATGTGTGTGTGTGTGTGTGTGTGTGTGTGTGTGTGTTTTGTAATGGAATTTGCCTATTCAATTTGAGAGTAGCGGAATTTAATGAGAGTACTTTCAAGAAATGATTTTGTGAGCATAGCCGGTAGACATAATTGAAGATAGCAACATAATTATAGCAATTAGTTAACTTGGCATGGACAATACTTTTGCAAGAGAGAGAATTTAGAGAACATGACAACAGTTGAGGACCGGATTTATGTGGAGCCGGTCCCCCCTCCAATAGGCATTTGTATTATGATTTCCCCCATAAAGAGAGACTTGTTACAATACATTCTTTGTGTTCCTTGTGACCTAGGTGAAGCAATGAAGATGGAAAGCTTCATGCATCACCATCATAGCATAACCTAAACTTGAAGAAAGCTTTAACTATACCAAGCCTCAGTCCCAAGACCTCAAACACCTTCGAAGGTGGAGAGAGCTAGCAGGGAATGAGGGTAGGGAAGAGGAAGAAGAAACATTTCATACGAGAAAGAGCTGGTTCCTCACTTATCATAACTCTTGTGCTAGCATACATAATAGCATAGTAATGAAGAAGAAATAGATGTCAAGCTCAAGCATTGAATCATGGCTCTTGGATGGATTTGCACTCCATAGCCAAGAGTGTTGGTGTAGGCTCTCAACCTCTACTTCCTTGGAGAAGGAGAGGGAGTTCTTGCACTTTGCATAGTACACAATGAGAGTGTTTGTGAGTGTGTGTGGGTGATTAAACCCCCCTAAGCACCCCCCTAAGCACCCCCCTAGATTTCTTGGGTCGACCCCCCCTTGTAGCTCATGCTTGAAGCTCATTGGACCCCTCCAGGCCTAGCCAATCACAAGCAGGAGCCATTACAAGCAACATGGGTAGCCTTGGGACAAGTGTCCCCCTTTCCCCTTTGAGAGAGAGGACTTGATAAATGTAAAATCAATTAATTAAATATCCTAAATTATCATTGGACCCCTTGGGTGGCCAACCAATAGGCTTCAGGCACACCATGATGGCAACATAGGGAGGAACTTGACAAGTGTCCTTGCTGCCTCTTCAAGCTGGGGCTTCCCTTGTGTGTGTGTGTGTGTGTGTGTGTGTGTGTGTGTGTGTGTTCTCTCTCATCCCCCCCCCTTGTAGGCTCGCCCCCCTCCTTGTAGGGATATTTTTGACTTTGGATGAGCAAGCCCCTTAGTCATCAAGCATGACTAAGCACTTGAAGTAGGGGGTGTTCCCACAAGCATCTCAGGCAAGCTTCTCAAGGCACCTCAAGCACCTTAATCATGCACCAAGTCAAGCACCTAAAGCATGGAGCCAGTCAAGCACCTCAAGAATCTTAATCAAGCACCTCAAGCATGACAAGCACCTCAAGCAGGACAAGCACGACAAGCACCTTGAGCTTGGGCCGGGTTCCCACCTCAAGCTCAGCCCTAGCTTACCTAAGGTCAAAGGACTTTTACACACATTATTGGAGGTCTTCAATGAAGCTAACCCTAAGGTCTTATGCTCCATTGGTTAGCCTTGCTCTTGATAGGCCATCTCCCATTTGGGCCCCTTTACTATTGGCCCTGTGTTGAGATAGATCTATAAGCACATATCTATATCTTAACACTTGTTCCCATTTATTCTCCCACATTACGTGATCAATTTAATATGAGAAAATCATTTGGGTTGGTTAGATATTAGATTTTATGACATTACCTCTCTCTTGAAATCATAGTCATCCTTGACTATGAGGTAGAAGGGATAAAGCCTTATTCATTAGTCAATCGTACTTAGGGGGTAGAGGATCCCTTTTTTACCCTACGACATCTTTCCAAGATGGATGACTAATCCATTTGGTGCTTGGGAGACATAGCTGCCGCAAGCATGTCTGCTCTTTAGTCCATTTCATTCTCCCAAAGTAGAGTGACAAATTCTACTTGGTGTTTGAGAGACGTCGTCATCACAAACATGATTCTAAGCATGCATACTAGTTAAATTTGTGCACAATTAAAGAGGATTAGTCTTATAAGACAAAAACATGAGTCATTTAAAAGAGAGTTGTACATTTTCTTACTCTAATGTAGCATTGTAAGCATTGACAAGGTTCATACTATCCTTAAGTTGTACTCCTTGCATCCATTTAGCATCTTCAAAAGGATAATTTTTGAACTTAATAAGATACGGTCGGATTATCTTACCATGTCGTAGTACCTTGTCTTCATGACGAAGGACAGCTTCGGGTTGTAGCACCTCTTCTTGGTCTTCAACTTCGGGAGGGTCTTCAATAATTGGTTCAGTTGGTGGCTCTCCTTTGTAGGGCTTAAGTAGGCTTACATGAAAGGCATTGTGTATAAGCCAATGGTTGGGAAACTTGAGTTGATAAGCCGTCTCATTGATGGGCTTCAAGATTTGGAAAGGACCATAGTATCTTTTTGTTAGTTTAGCATAATACTTTTGATGGCCCGTAGGATTTTTGCCCGTCGTTTGCCTTAATCGAGCCTTAGGAAACTTGAGTAAGACCCAATCATTTTCTTTGAACATTAAGGCTCTTTTGTGCTTATCAGCAGCAGATTTTTGCCTTTGTTGAGAGATGGCTATAGCCTCCCTAATCTTTTGAAAAGATTCTTGTAGGTCACGGCTATACTCATAGGTGGCAAAGATCTTCCCATGTACTTTGAGTAGCAAGGGACTTTTAGGTCTTCCCTCTATGATCTCGAAAGGTGCTTTCCCCGTAGAAGTATGTACAGTATTATTGTAGGTATACTTTACTAGAGGTAAATACTTTTCCCATTGTAAGCGTTGATCTACTTCGGTAACATAATTCTTGAGTAGATCGAGTATCGTAAGATTGGCTATCTCACTTTGGCCATCCGTTTGTGGGTGATAGGCCGAAGAGAAATTCAATCTTGTTCCTAGATTTTCAAAGAGACCTTTCCAGAAATTATTGGTCATTCTAGGATCTCTATCTGACACGATGGATGTGGGTAATCCATGGTGCTTGAAAATCTGAGATATGAAGAGAGTTGCCATTTGATGTGCCTTAATAGTCTTTTTGACAGGAATAAAATGTGCTTGCTTGCTAAACCTATCGACTATTGTCCATATTCCTGTATTCCCATGGATAGACTTGGGTAATCCAAAGATGAAATCCATGGATATGCTCTCCCATGGTGAATTTGGAATAGGCAATGGCTGGAGTAATCCAGGTTGCTTCCCTCTATCATACTCGGTCTTTTGGCATACTACACATTTTGAAACATACTCTTGTATGTCCACTTTCATGGTAGGCCAATAGAAATACGTCTCTACTCCTCGGAGAGTAGGTTGAATACCTCTATGCCTTGCATATGGAGGAGCATGGGATTCATACATAACATTCTCACGAGGGGACTGGGTAACACATAGCCTATTGCCGTGGAGAAGATAACCATCCTGCAAGGTGAATGGTTCCTCTTTCTTCCCCAAAGCAAGGGCTGACATTATGTCTCTAAAGTCAGGGTCAGTAGCATACTCATCTATCATATAGGATAGATCATTGTGAGTAGCTATAGACACCGCATTAACTTTTGGTCGTCGTGAAAGTGCATCAGTAACTTGATTGTGCTTACCAGCTATGTGAGCAATATGGAAATTAAATTGCAAAAGAAAATTTGCCCACCTCATTTGTTTGTCGGAAAGTTTGGTTTGCGTCATGAAATACTTGAGACTTTGGTGGTCGGTTCGTAGGATAAATGGAGTCCCCAATAGGTAGTGTATCTTAGTTCAAAAGTAGAGTGACAATTTCTACCTGGTGTTTTGAGAGACGTCGTCAACACAAACATGATTCTACTAATAAAGCATGCATACTACTTAAATTTGTGCACAATAAAAAGAGAATTGTCTTGAAGAAAAAAACATTGATCATTTAAAGGAAACATGTACATTTTCTTACTCTAATGTAGCATTGTAAGCATTGACAAGGTTCATACTATCCTTAAGCTATATTCCTTGTATCCATCTAGCATCTTCAAAAGGATAATTTTTGAACTTAATAAGATATCGTCGGATAATCTTACCATGTCATAGTACCTTGTCCTTATGCTGAAGGATAGCTTTAGGTTGTAGCATCTCTTCTTAGTCTTTGATTTGTAAAGGGTCTTCAATAATTGGTTCTTTTGGTGGCTCTCCTTTGTAGGGCGTAAGTAGGCTCACACGAAAAGCATTGTGTATGAGCCAATGGTTGGGCAATCTAAGATGATAAGCCATGTCATTGGATTCAAGATTTGAAAAGGACCATAGTATCTTTTTGCTAGTTTATCATAATACTTTTGATGGCCCGTAGGATTTTTGCCCGTCATTTGCCTCAATCGAGCCTTGTAAAACTTAAGTAATACCCAATAATTTTCATTGAACATTAAGGCCCTTCTGTGCTTGTCAACGACACATTTTTTCCTTTGTTGAGAGATGGATATAGCCTCCTTAATCCATCGGCAGCGATGATCTTCCCATGTACTTTAAGTAGCAAGGGACTTTTAGGTCTTCCCTCTATGATCTCAAAAGGTTCCTTTCTCATAGTAGTATGGACAATATTATTGTACGCATACACGATAAGAGGAGCATTCCATAACCACTAGCATTGATGGACAATATTATTGTATGCATACACTATAAGAGGAGCATTCCACAACTGCTAGCATTGCCGTGGAAAAACAAAGGAAAATAGAAAGAAAAATATTGCATTTGCGACAATAGCAACGAAAAAAGTGTGGTAGTGGTTAAACAACAATATACGCGATAAGAGTCGCGTATATATATCCACGACTATTAATGTGTGCATTCCCACTGTTAGTACCACGTATATTATTGCTAAATGCCTATTCAAAAATAAAGGTGCTCATGTGGGATACCCAAAATTGGGTGGCCCAAATGAGTACCTTTATTTTTGGCCTACGTAAAACATATGAAACATCAATTGTTTTTTGAAAGAGGATAAAGAAAAAACAAAAAATTGAAATTAAATTTACTTTACCTTGACAATTTAATGTGTAGAAGATCAACTATTTAAAAAAGTTACAAATAAAATGAAAATAGTTGTATATACATTGTGCCACATTGGGACTTTATGAAAGTTTGGACAAATATTTTTCTATTTAATCCTCCTCCTCCTCATCGTCGTCCACACGCACACACAGGTTTGATCACGGTGACTCTACATAAACCCAAACCAAATTAAACAAATATCCATAGCTCAAAACAATTGACGCAAAATTATTTGTTTAAACTTATCGCTTGTAGTAATCAAATTGCTGCATCGAATTGCTCACGAGAGATGTGGTTGTTCTTGAATAACCATCGCCAAGTTTCAAATTTTGTATGTCGCTCCCAAAAATTGACCATCGCTCTGGTTGGTTAACTAAGAGTGCTATTTTTCTAAGTCCGCAATAACAATAACAAATCATCAACTATAATCTTTATAATCACCGATTTAGGTTGTAAACCAATCTTACATATTTGTCCTTCCATGTTGCTTTGCCTCCCTAGCCGTAGTACGTGGGAGTTTATCTTGTCCGAGATTCTCGTTGTTGTCTGTAGGATGAGCCCATTGCAGCTTGATCGCTATTTTCTTGCATTGCCCACTCCCACTCCGCATCTGTCATATTGCCACCTAAGCAGGGGCTAGTAGTGCCAAAGGTCAAATCGCACCTCTTTAGATATCAACATAGTCTCAACCGTGGTAGAGCCAAAGGTACGTTGCGGTTATCCATCCATGAGTGGATCAATGACTGCAACGCCACGATTAAAAAAGGACTATACACAAGAGGAAACGTCTAACTTCGGTGGTATGCTCCCATACTTAGTGCCTACATACATGCATAAACAAATATATACGTACACCCCCCCTATAATTTAAGTATATACAATTACATACACTCTGCAATTAAGTATATACAATTACATGATATAGACATCGTTTTGTGTTGTGCACATTGCAAAAGTGTTTCTTTCTCTGTAGAGTGCTTTGAAGAAGAGATTCTTTATTGTGCTTCTTGTGCAACATCTCTTCACAGCAGCTACTGAGGTACTTCCTGCCTCCATTCCGAGGTAGTGTGTGTTGAAAGCTTTCCAACCTAATGCCGCATCCATAGAGAGAAAGAGAGGGATAAAGAGAGAGACATATAACAGAGTGAGAGAAAGATAGAGAAGGTAGAGAGAAGGGCGTTCTAAACTCCATCTTGGGAACCTAAAAAAGATATTTTTTAAAGCACTCATAGAATCCTCTGCACTCTCGCATGACGCACCCCACAAAATGGTGGCTTCGCTTACGATCATCAAGCTCTTTACTTACTTGCAAGCTCACATGCACAAATGACATACTCTATCTATCCTTCTCTCTCTCTTTCCCTCTCTATCTGTCTCTCCCCCTCTATCTTTCTCTCTCTCTCTCTCTCTCTCTCTCTCTCTCTCTCTCTCTCTCTATCTATCTATATACTCTCTTTCCCCCCCCCCCCCTTCTCTCTCTCTCTCTCTCTCTCTCTCTCTCTCTCTCTATCTATCTATCTATCTATCTATCTATCTCCTCCCCCCTCTCACTCTATCTCTCTCTGCCTCTCTTTCTCTATTTATCTCTATTCTCTCTCTCTCTCTCTCTCTCTCTCTCTCTCTCTCTCTCTCTCTCTCTCTCTCTCTCTCTCTCCATTTATTTTACTTCAAACTATTTCTTTTTCCATTTCTCTCAGAATTTTTTGCAAACATATCTATTAAGGAAATCCATTTGCAAACAAAGCAAACAAGTTTACAATGATGCGTAAGAAGAATTATCTACTTCAGTAAGCAGCCTACATCAAAAAATCATTTACAATAATCCATATTGCATCAATTGATCTAATGAATGAGGTATCAATGCACTTCGGGGGGGGGGGGGGGGGGGGGGGGGGGGGTTGTGATTAACTTAAGTTGTAGATATGGTTGACCGTTAGGTTGAGCGTCATGTGCCGATCACGATAAGAATTCCTTCGAAGGCACCTTCTTAAACGACCAAATATGAGTTTGTGTGTGTGTGTGTGTGTGTGTGTGTGTGTGTGTGTGAGAGAGAGAGAGAGAGAGAGAGAGAGAGAGAGAGAGAAGGAGGGAAGATATGGACAGGTAGAGGGTGTGGGAGGTGGAGTAGGGAGGTTAAGCTTGTTGCAAGTGTGATGGTGGAGAAAAAGAGGGCAAAGTATGTCGTAAATATGCGACATACTCTACCCTTCTTTCTTTTTAGGCGCCAGTGATTATCGTGGATATTATCATGGGTATTATTGCATCTATTACCACCGCGTAACGTCATTTCAAGTAGATACAAATGTATCTAAGGTAGCGGGGGGGGGTACAAACCACCCCTCTCTACCCTTAGATAGACATAATGTTATTTTTATCCTTTTGTTGTTTTTTTACAATTTTCTTTTGTTTAATATTTACTATTGAATATTTTATATTAATATGTAATTAAATAATTAGAATAATTTATTTGTAGGACTTTTGGATGTGTTTTATAAGCATTTTTTAATCTTTTTGTATCATTACGATAAAAAATTAAACTAGCAAAGTAAAAGTACTAATTGCACTTTATTTTTAAAAATTATAGCACTCATTGCACTTTATTCTCTTTGAATTTTTAATCATTTCTCTTTTTTATTAAAATATATAATTGACACTATTTTATCAGATTAATTGTTTATTTTTTAATTAATTATAATCTCTATTTCTCGATGTCGTGCTGTGACACGTACATAGTGGGAATGCATGCTACAAGATCTATCTTGCAACTTTTTAGATACATAATTATATTTTCTATAATGTAAATATGCATATCTAAGTATAATAATAAGCTTTCTATCTCATTCTATTATTTATCTCAAGGGTCATATTCTTACTTTACCGTCATTGTTGCCACTGTTGAGGAGATATGATCAAAATATTGGACCCCAGTCTGGACACATCATGCGGGGTTAGCTCATTTCAAACTTTGCCAGTTCCTGTTCACATTGGCTCTTCTCCTTCTTGTGTAAACCCTTGGGGGTTCCCTTCACCTATAAAAGGGGACCTCTTCTTCCTTGAAAACCATTCAAGCTATTGATGAGAGGAATTCATGAGGGAGTGAGAGTAGTAATTCCTAATTGTACTTAGCCATAAATATAAGCCTAAGCCTACACTTACTCCTAGAGGAAGACTAGCCATTCTTGTAAGCTATCCTTGGAAGATAAGCTTTAATCAAAGAAGGACTTTAACTTGGTGCATCAATCAATGCTTGAAGTCTTCCCTCGTCTTCTCTCTCCATAAAAAATGGTGAATAACTCCCGAAGGGTTTGTCAAGTAAGATGTGTTCTACTTTGATATTTTGTTGATTTCTTTTTCACCTCTAGTCCAATATATATCTCTAATCTCATCTCCCTCTCCAACCAAAGCTATATGTCTCACTCTTAGAAATTCATTCTAGGTTCTCCTTGCTACAGGTACATCTCTCCTTGTAGTATCCTTATTGCCTACAGGCAAGAATAGGGCTTGGGAGGGAAATTCTCTTCTCTTGTCTTCTCTCATATCTATATTGTGCACATACTAGAGTTATCCTAGATGAATAATCCACATGATGAGAATTTCTATGGCTTCCACTCTGTGCAATCTATTAGAGTTAATGTATGGATTAGCCGTAAAACACACTTTCAACAATGTATAATGTTTCTCTTTGGCCCAGAAAGGCTCAATGAAATACTTCTTTCATCGGATCCCATCATACTACCTCTTATAGACTATAACTTTTCTTTTGACGTAAGTGTAGTTATCTTGCTATGAACCAAGAGGATTTGTACACACGATTAATCTCAATCACTAGACAAAACATATATATTATGGTAAGCACAAAACTACAATTCCAAAGAACAATTCGTAGCTTGTTTGATCGGAAAAGATTGAATGCCACTGAATCATCTATTAACCCTTTCATATTACTCATGATACGATATGACCATAGCTTTGATGTTTTCATCTTTGTGTTGTTTTGATATTCTCTTGTGTGTTCTTTCTTTGTGTGTGTGAGTGCAAGAGAGAAAGCGTGGGGCTTCTTTGATTGCACTTCCTTCCAAACCCTAGACTTCATGGTATCTATGGTTTAACTCCTTCATATAGTTTTTTGGAGTTCTCTCACAAACTCTCACAGTCAAAAGCCCGGTGCTTTCATGGCAAGACCATAAATTTCTCAACATATTTTTGGTGAACCCAATGCGAATCTTCCCGGGTGAGAGTTTTTGGGTAACCATGGGTGATCATGTTGAGAAACGAGGTATGCATTTGACCCAACAACAATGCAAATGTTTCAAGCATTTGCAATGTTCATGCAACAATAACATGCCATTGAAAGAAGGGAGATTTCAGCAACCAAGGCCATACAATCGGTCATCAATAGAATGGATTAGTTCAATGGAAAAGATGTAACCAATACTTACGCGATTATGTGAAGGAGATGGAGATTCATCGCGTGTCATAAGGTGAGATGATTCAAATCTTTGAGCTAGTTGTTGCTCTAGAAATTAGAGAATATGTTAGGGCAATTAAAGATGGGCATGGGAGAAACTAGGAAGATCTCAAAGTAGCTTTAAAGGAGGAATATTTCATGGAGGACTCTGAGAGAGTGAACAAAATAATATTCTTAGAATGGGTAGTTAAGCCAAATCAAGGACTATCAATAACAGAGCTACTTAGGGAATTTGAGTGGCACTATACACAACTCATTAGGACAGAAAGGGCCACACTCGATGCAGAAAAGACAAATCTTTTCTTACAAGCTGCAGGTAAACATTTTCAAGAAAATTTGGAGCTTTTTCTTGAAGATAAATATGCTAAGCAAGGACTAGAGACCTACTGGAATGAAGTTGAAGGTGATGTCTCACTGCTTGCCAAATGACAGAGAGCAAGGGACAAGATGGTAGTAAACACTACAAGTCCTTCCACTTCAACTTCTGACAAAATGGTAAAGCCTACTTTTATAGCTCCTAAGTTTGATGAGTCTATGGTAGATGAGCTTGTGAAGGGAATGCGTGACTTGAAGGTGAAGCTTGAAAAGATTGAAGAAAAAGGCCAACCATCAGGGCCACTTCCTAGGCAAAGATAACAGCCCAAAGAAGGGTTTGTTAATAGATGCATTTGGTGTGATAGTACAGACCATGTAAGAAGGAATTGTGATAGTATCAGTAATGCTTTGACAAAAGATGTTGTCTTTTTTAAGGATGGTAAAATCCACTTAAGAGAGATAGGTCTACCCTTGAGAACTAACTTGGGGAAGGGGGGAATGCAAACCTTAGTTGAAGATATGGTAACTAACCATGCCACCACTTCAGTTGAGGCAGCTATTTATGGAGTAAAAATTGAGCATCTTAGTGATGAAGAGGTGAGTGACCATCATGGTCAGATTTTCCCAAATGTCATGCAATTAGCTAAAAAGGGAAAGCTTACAAAAGAGATTCTACATGAAGCAGGTGATTGCATACGTCTAGAAACAAGATGGAATGATATAGTGGACTCATTGTCAGTGCATACCTACATTACAAAATGCCAACAAAATGAGGCTATTGTAGAAGAGAAGCGCAGACGTGAGAATGCTAATGAAGGACCATCAAAAAGAGCTTCTAGAAGTGGGGAAAGAAGTGACTCAATGCCTTCCCAAACACCCCCAACACAAGGAGCATCTCCACCTGAAGTACTCATGGAGGAGTCTACAGTAAGAAAGAAGAAAGAGCCAACAAAAGGTAAGACAAAAGGCCCAACTTATAAACTACAATCTGATATTGAGTTTGCTACAGATTTAAAGAAAGTATTGGAGGATAGGATTTTGAATAGAAAGATTGAGTTTACTCTGAGAGAAGTTTTTGGCATTGCAAAGAGTGAATTCCATGAGGAGATCATTGACATCATCAAGAGAAAGAGGCAAACTCTTGTTGAAGTTTCTCGTCTCCACAAGTTGAAGGAAAAATCTTGAAGACACAAGGGATGCATTTGCAAAATAAGGAGGATGATGGAGGTGTGGTAGGATGCTACCAATCTAGTTAGAGAGTGAAGCAGGTGCATTTCTCAAATGATGATTAAGAAGTTGAAGCTATTCCTAGGAGCTACTATTCACGAAGTCACTGGGAAAGGGCTACTACAGAAACTTTGGTCAAGGTAGGTGACCTTGAAGAGCCATTTGTTGCCTTGATTGACCATGGTTCAAAAATAAACATAATGTCAAAGAGTCTCTACAACAAGTGTAAATGGCCGATGGACACAGATCATGGTTGGATGGTGAAAGTGGCAAACAATTCATCCGATGAATTGTATGCAGCATGTCCAGTTGTGAAGGTGACAATAGGTGATGTAAAAATTGACCAAAACTTCTTTGTACAGGATACATCTTCATATCATCTCATCCTTGGATAGCCCTACATTGTGGGAGTTCGAATGGAAACAAAGGTAATGGACGATGGTTCAGTTTATGCCAGGATATGAAGCAAAGATGGTAAACGTGTTGTCCAATTCCTCACAGTTTGTGTAAACCATGAAAAACATTGTGACAACCTTAGAGATCATCCTCTACCAAAGGTGAGCAAAGAATTTCAAGACCATAGGGAAATGATGGATTTTGGCCAAGTACCATTGTAAAGCGGGATTGCAGTGGTACAAAAAGAGAAAGGGTCTTGCTTGATCCAAAAATAAGTGAAACTTTCTCAATGGGCTCCTTGGTAACAAGAAATGGATCAGTATATTTTACAAAACTTGAAGATTTGAAGAGATGTGAGAGACAATATGTACATAATGTAAAAATAGGCATAAAAGAGGGTGGGGTGCTAGAGCCTACTAAAAATGTTTTTGGTTTGTGTGAGCAAGTTTCTTTTGTAGATACTATGGGTGAGCTTGATGCTATAATGGAGTCTAGTTTGCATCTTGAAAATGAAGTTGTGGAAGTATGCTCTATGGAAATGTATCGAGTCATAGAAGCCTTTAAATAAAACCAATGTTTTGAGCAAACAGTTGGCCCAGAAGTCCATGTTGAAACTAAATACAAGAGTGTAGCAAAGAAGGTGAAACCAGTAGCTTTACCTCTAACACACAACAACAGGGAAAAGATTGAGAAGGCTTCTGCCAAGTTTGAGAAATCCTAAAAATATTGGGCACACCAACATTCGAATTGCACCCTTTGGGCCATGTTCACACCTAGGACCTTAAAGGCCTCCCCCTTTTTATTGGGGATAAGGAGCCCTTCCCACCCATAGTATTGGGCACTACTGCCCTACATAATGGGGCTTCCCATCCGGTGATGTGGTTTGCAAGTAAAACCGAGGATAAAGTGGGAGTTTCCATGCAATTCTAAAAAAGGATAAGTATCAATAAATTTAAAAAGTCCCTTTTTTGGCATTTTTGGGCATCGTGGAGCAGGAGGAGATGTTTGTTTGGAGAGGAAGCCGACGAGGACTGCCTAGAGGGAGCTTTCGGAGAAGGAGCAATGATTTTGGAGAGTAGGAAAGAGCTCCAAGGAGCATTGTAGCCCATATTTTTGGATGAATCAAGCGTACTATTCCCCTTTGTAAGGACATGTGTCCTATGGGCAAGGCCACCGACATGGCCGGATAGTGTGTACGCTAGGGGGAGGCTATAAGATAGCACGGTTGGGTGGAGACTAGCACACGCATTACCACCCCCCTTTCACTAGTATCCCATCTATTTTTGGGAGGAGGCAAAAAGCGGGTTGCATGTACGTACGACGTTCTGCTTCTCTCCCATGTTTTGCAGACAACGGCGTCTTCATTCTGCAGCAAAAGAAGATAGGCACGCTTTCTTGTGCGTAGCGTGTGGACAGACAGCACCGACCGCAAGTGGGTTGCATGTGTGTGCGACATACTTCTTCTCTCCCATGTTCTGTAGACTGTGATGTCTCCGTGGTGCAGCAAAAGAAGATAGGCAAGATTTTTTGTGTACAACGTGTGGACAGACAACATCGATCGTGACCGCCTTGCACAACGGGCGACCAAGGCAAACTCAACTGGCAACTCGACGACATCGAGGCTCCGAAGGCTTTCGTTGGTGCTGTTGGCTGCGCGTGTAGGAAGGCCCGCTTAACCCTTGCATGAAGGAGGCTTGAACCCACCCCATGAGGGTAAGAGGCCAACACTTTACCATCAAGCTAAACTTCAAGGAAGTAGCTTCACCCTTACTTTTCACTTCTTGGAGGAAGGCAAGTTTCCTCCAAAAATTCTTTTTTCCTCAAGGAGGTAGATTCAAAGTTAACAAAAGCCTTCACAAAAACGACGGGTTTTTATGAAGAATAAACAAAGGTGTTCTTACAACGAACGACAAGTGAAGAGTTCAAATTCTCGCAAGGCGAGGTTCGCATGCAACGCAAATCGCGGAGCATACAAAACACAAAGACTTCAATTTCACAAGGTACAAGTTGTCATTTTTTTTTCTCTCTTTGCATTAGTATGTGTTTACCATGGCCAGTGAGAATATCCCACCTACACATACGTTTGATTTTGAGCACGTAGATCAAAATCACGGCACCATGGGTGCGGCTGACACTAATATGCATGATGACGACGATCTAGGAGATCATGGCCTTGTAGATATGATTGCTTTCAAGACTTTGGAAAATCACCAAAGCATACTTGAATGCAACCTCTTTGCACTTAATGAAAATGTTACCAATCTTACGAAGTTACTTGTGAAATTTATGAATTCATAGCAGACGACTCAAGGAGCCACAAGTGGCACGGTTCAAGGGAACCAAGCTCGCACGACTCAAGTAGTCCAAGAGACAAATGCTTCAGAAGATGCAGAAGGTAGCAATGCATTACTTAAAAATATCACCATTCCTGAGTTTCACGAGTGTTAAGCCTAAGAATTTTGGGATGTTTACCTTAGTGGAAGTTGGAATGTTAACTTGTACTTTTGGGATTCCAAGGGGTGTTCTTGGGAAAGGACGTTGCCCATTAGTCTTATCGATGTATGTAACTTTCGATCAGTATCTTCTTGGAAATGTGAAGGCGGAAGTTATAGCGGATTTAGTCTGTTGTCGGTTTCTGTGTTCTGTTCCGGTTCCAGTTCCATTCTGATTTCTGTGTTTTGTCTATTCTGAATGTCTGTACCTTAAACACTTGGCCATCACGATGTAAGTGCGATGTAGCATGGATGGATTCAGGTTTCTCTTGTAGGAGCGAGTGATGTGGCAATGGAGGGAGGATGTTCAGAATAGTGTGAGTTGGCATGGGTAGTTGGTTGCACTCTGGAGGAAGCGGAGGAGGATATATTCCCGTGTTGGACAAGGTCAGTTGCTAGGCGGTTTCGACAGTTGTATGGGTGAGATGGTCAGTGTTCGGAACTACAGGGAATTTTGGATTATACTGGGATGCACCGAGTTTCTATAGGGGAAGATTCAGATGATACTGTGGAGGATCTGGATGGCGCAGAGGATTATCTAAGTGATAGATGGGAAGAGGAAGTACCGAATGAAGAACATGATATATTTCCGCAGTTGTTTGCAGTTGCAGTTATTCAACATATATTAGTGGCGAGAAGGAGATTGATTTTTGATCCGTTGGGAAGTACCAGTGCAGGAAATCCTGTACAAACAGGTGGACCTACAAATATGGCGGCTGCTAGGCAGGATATACGCATCAAATTCCGGACCTTTTTGGGAAAGTCGAAAGAAGACCCCGATTGCCACATATCTCAATACGAGACAAGATGGCAGGCCAGAGGATTTTCCGGAGTGTACGATGCCCAGGCTAAGATGCGCCACTTTGAGGCTACTTTGGATGGGAAGGCTATGCAGTGGTTCAGTAATTTTCCAGCAGGTCATTTTGCTGATTATGATGGTTTGAAAGCAGCATTTTTGAACAGACTCAGAAAGGAAAAGACTCCACATGATGTGTTGACCAAGCTTAGGGAAGTGAAACAAAGGAAAATGTCTGTTGAGGATTATGCACAAAAGTTTAACCACCAATATGTGAGAAGGTTGGCTACTCAAGAAAGGCCAATCAGATAATTTGGATTGGGACAGCGATTCGAATTCGAAAACTGATACTGATTCAGATATGGAAATGGATTTTGATAGTGAAGAGGATTCCAGTGAGGATTTGGATTTAGAAGTAGATGAGGATAAGAAGAAGAAAAGCAAGAAGAAGTCGAAGAAAAAGTCTAAAGAGAAAGAGGATAGAGTGTAAAAATTGGTAGCAAAGAAATTGAAGAAGTTGGGAGTGCAGAAAGTTGTGGAATCAAAAACCCCTCATTGTGAAATTTGTGTTAAGGATGGGCATTGGACAAAGGAATGTTGGTTTAATCCGAATTTCAGGGGTGTTGTACCAGAAAGGATTCAGCAGAAGATACAGCAACAAGGACCTCAAACTCATGGGGTGTTTCCAGAGACAGAAGGAAGGTAGAGGATGTTTAATAATCAAGGGTGGCAAAGGCAACAACCGTATTCAGGGTGGAGACCACAGTTTAATCAAGGGGGACCACCATTTAGAGGAAATTTCAATTTGGGAGGAGGACCGAGATTTGGAGGATGGCAGAATTCAAGACCCCCGTGGGGGGGAAATTGGGATCAGCAGCAGCAGTGGCAGAATTGGCAGCCACAACCATAAGGATGGAATCAGCCGGTTTGGAATTATCAAGGGGGGAATCAACAACAACCAAGAGGGCAAGTGCCATAGTTGCTAGCACATTCAGCTGAAGCAAACAAAGAGCCTGGAAGCAGTTTGATAGTAGTAGAATTGTTTCAGGATCAAGGGGTGAATGAAGTCGCTATGGATTGTCATCCGGAATGTGATTGTTCTAAATGTTTGCAAGAGGAGGTAGATGTATTAGTGACAACAAGGTCCAAAGCAAGGTTGAAACCTCCACTGGATTGGGAGGAGCAAAAGGAGATTCGGGATGAAGTAGCTGAAGATTTGATGGAAAAGGATCAACAGCATAGCAAGCTTAAATCAAAGGAGAAAGGAGTAAAAAATGAGGAGAAGGAAAGAGAAAGGACGGATGCCTTGTTTGAAGAGTTAACTAATTCCTCTATACATTCTACCTTGGATCAATTATTGTCATTAGTTCCAATTTTTAGAGATAGACTATATACAGTGATGCGAAGGACAAAGACTGTTCCGAGTATGAAGGAGGTGCAAGAGACAGTTCAAAGTTGTCAGATTAGCCCGAAGGATGTGGATTTTTTAGTACCAACACTGTCATTGGAATTTAACAACCGCAAATTTTCCGATGTTCTATTGGATGGTGGATCAAGGGTCAACATACTTTTGGACTCAGAATTTCTAAGGATGCAAGATATCAGGTTGGAACCAGCTCCATTTCAAGTGCATATGGCTAATCAAAGCAAATTTCAACCAGCGGGGATGTTAAGGAGGTAAGGAATTATCATTCATGGATTGCAGTTTTTGGTAAACTTTGTAGTCATCAGGAAGAAGGATTCAAAAAATACCTATTCTATGTTGTTGGGGAGGCCATGGTTTCGCACGGCTAAGCTAAAACAGGATTGGGGAAAGAATGAAGTGATGGTTAAGAAAGGAAGGAGAGAAGTTACATTACCAATGGGGCCAAAGAAGGAATTGTCAAAAGAGACGAAGCCAATGTTGGCACAAGCAATTAACATGTCTGAAGGATTGGAGGATGATGAAGAAGCATATTTCCTAGCAGAAAATCCAACAATTGTTCCGGTATTTGAGGTAGATGTGGAGCGGATCATTGACAAATATGCAGAAAAAGAGAACAGTTTGGGAATTGATCAATTGCAGGGGAATACAGATAGTGTGGAATAGCAAAATTTAGAAGAGAAGAAAATCCGAGAGGAAACTGTGATCGAGGATTCAGAGTTGGAGCCAAAGGAGGCAATACATAGAGCGGAAGCTTTGTATGATAAGATGATAAAGAAAGTTTCCCGAGTTAAGAAGGATGATTTACAGGGGAATGTCGATTGATGGGGACAAGATTAGTGCCATTCAGAAAGCTGTAGCTCCGGAAAATTTGAAGGCAGTGATGCGGTTTGTTGGACAGATCAAATGGCATGGTATGTATTTGACTAAGAAGGAAGTGGAATTTGTCTGGGGAGAAGCTCAAGAGAAGGCTTTTCAGATTATCAAAAAGATGTTGGTAGTTTCACCTATACTTCAACCACCAAATTGGGAATTGCTGTTTCATGTGTATGTTGATGCTTCAAACATGGCAGTAGGAGTTGTTTTAATGTAGGAGAAGATTAAGGGATGGTTCAGACCGGTTTATTATGCTAGTAGAATGTTGAGAGCACCGGAGAAGAATTACACAGTTACGGAAAGAGAAGCTTTGGGAATGATTTTTGCTTTGGAAAATTTCTGACATTATCTGTTAGGGAACAAAGTGGTTTTTCATGTGGATCATCAGGCTTTGTTATTTCTGGTAAAGAAGCCAAAACTGGAAGGCAGATTAGCAAGGTGGATGCTCATGTTGCAAGAATTTGATTACATAGTTGTTCATACTCCAGGAACTCAGCATGCAGTGGCGGATTACCTCAGTAGATTGGAACATAAGGAGGAATTACCAAGAGTATCGGATAAATTGCCTGAGGCGGATTTATTCCGAGTAGAAGGACAGTTTTTTGACAATTGGTACGATCAGATGGTACAGTTTCTAACAGATGGATTTTTACCTTCGACAATGTCTTCGGATCAAAGGAAGAAGTTTGCATTGAGGAGCAGACCATTTCTAATTATAGCTGGAGCATTATATAGAAGAGGAACAGATCAAATTATACGACGATGTGTTCTGAATGAAGAGCAGAAAGCAGTGTTGCAAGAGGCACATTGGGGATCAGCTGGAGGACATTTCTCAAGGGAAATTACAGGTCGAAAAATTTTACAAGCTGGACTTTGGTGGCCTTTGTTATTGAAGGATGCACATAGTTTTGCCAAGTAATGTGTTCAATGTCAGAACATGGGGCAGCCTACACAAGGGGATAGGATGCAGGATCATCCAGTATTGCCATTAGAACCATTTCAAAAGTGGGGAATGGATTTTGTAGGCCCAATGAAACCAAGGGCAAAGAAGACAGGTTCCACATATATTCTTGTTGCAACAGATTATGCTACCAAATGGGTGGAAGCAGTGGCTTTGAGAGATAATAAAGCAGCAAGTGTGGCAAGGTTTCTATATAAAAACATTATGACAAGATTTGGATGTCCTATTGAGTTGGTGTCGGATCAAGAAACACATTTTTTGAATTCTGTATTCAGGAGTTGACATCCAGATATATGATTTTGCATAAGAAATCTACCCCATATCATCCTCAAGCAAATGGGCAGGCAGAAACCTCTAATAAAGTGTTGGTGAGAATTTTGAAGAAGATTGTGTCGGAAAACAAGTCGGATTGGGATGACAAGTTGGATTCAGCACAATGGCTTTTCAGACAGCTTTTAAGGTGGAAACTGGAATGACACCTTTCAAATTGATCTTTGGGATTGAAGTTGTGGTGCCAATGGAATATGTAATTCCAAGCTTGAGGTTGTCAGTTCAGCATAAGTTAAGTCCGGAGGAATCAATTTCTTATAGACAGAAGAAACTGCTTAAATTGGAAGAGGATAGAATTCAGAGTGCCTATTTGGTGGAAATTGGGCAGAAGAGGAGACAAGCATGGATGTCTAGGCAGGTGAAATTCAAAAAGTTTCAGAAAGGGAGTTGGGTGATGTTATATAATTCTAAATTGGGACCACATCCAAGTAAGTTGAAGCTGAGATATTTGGGACCTTATCAAATTGAATCAAAATAGGGTCAAGGAACATTTTTGTTGAAAGATGTTTTCGGAACAAAGATTTTGAAACCTGTGAATGGATTCAGGTTGAAAAAATTTTATGGAAAGGTGCCTGAGGTTCCCAAGTGAATGGTCAATAGGGCTAGGGATATTGGCAGTAAATTCTTAACAATTGGTGTTCTAGGAGTTGCAGTGGAATTTTCAGAGGCAGAATTGGCAATTTGTTCTAGCAATTCAAAAATGAAAAGGGATCTGGAATTCGGAATTTGGATTGCAGACTGGAAGTCGGAAATTGGATTGTCGGACTTGAAGTCTCAAAAGTGGAAAGTTGGAGGAATGATATTGGGCAAAAGGGTACAGAGGTATTACTAAGTGGGGTACTCATTTTAAGGCAAAAAATCTGCTTAGTGCTGATGTGACTCACTTAAGGACGAATAATTTCTGGGCGAATCCAGCATGGCGTGCCCGAATCGAGGAGAATTTTCATCATCATAAGAGTAAGGTGGTGAGACGAGTTGAGGATCACATCCAAGTGTGTGAACATCGCAGTTTAGTGAGTGTTAAGTCAGGTGAGAAGGGCAAAATGTTTTCTGAGAATATTAAGGGCAAGCTCATGGTGGGTATGCAAGATGATGCGTCAGAAGTGATGCCGAACACCAGGTCGATGATGACGACGATGGAGGAGTTATTCAAAGTGCGGCAACACGAAGAGCCAATCGAGGTGGAAAGCGATGAGGCTGAATCTCTAAGTGATCAGGGCAGCGTGGAGATGGCGGTGGCAGCGTTTGACCCTAATGAAGGGGAAACCCAGGTATGGCTAAAGCGTATAGGTCTTTATGAATTTTCATGTCTACCTTGGGATACATGGGCAGAGAATGAATTTCCTGAGCAGCAGTGGAATATGATAAAGGAAAGTGATGGAATGATTACAGCGGATGGGCGCTTGACACCAAATTTGGTGTCCAAAGTCTTCAAGGTTCCCTGTCTAACTGTGCCGGCTAAGACGAGGAAGCTGACCGATTCCCAGATAAAAGGGGAATTCGGAAATCCAGTAGGAACGAAGGCATACTACATGGTGAAGAATGCGGGTGGAAACAGAGCTTCAAATTTGTTTTGGTATTTGGAAAAAGTGTGTATCTTCCAGAAGACTGCCTACATGTTGAAGGAGGATTTTGCTCGTTTGTTTCAGGCGGAGAGAGGCATTAAGGTGGATTTGGCATCAGTTCTGTATGATCGGATGCAGTTAACTAGAAAAAGAGACGACGTCGGACACCAACAGTGGGCAGAGTAGCACCTTATTTGGCTGCAATTTTCGAGTATGTTCTGAAGGTTCCGATAGTAGCAACAGGTTTGAAGACACCAGTGGTAGAGGTGGCTAAAGAAGAGGGAATAGCATATGGAAGTAAGAGAAGGAAATTGTTGTTGGACTCTCCAACAATTGAAAAAGGTAAATCACCTTTCAAAGTCTCTTGGAAGGGTTTGGAAGAATCAGAATCAAAGCCGAACAATTTCACAATGGAATCATAATCAAAGAAATCTGAGTCCAAAGGCAAAAAGGTAACGATGTTTATGAAAGGAATGGGTGGACGTGTTGAGAAGACTACTCTGGAAAGTATCAAAGTTAAAGTAGGGAGCAGTGATAGTTATGAGCATAAGGGAATTTTTTATGTTGAAGAGGCAGCTAACAGTTTGACTCAACTGAATGAGTTTATGCATAATCAAGATGCAGCTCTGAGGGTGATGAAAGTTGAGAAAATGGAACATAAATGCAGTGCTATCCCGGAGCGGGAAATGCAGAAGGTTTGGATGCAATTGTTTCAGGAGAGGTCAGATAAAGAAAGACTACAAGAGGAAGTTAGATAGACTACAAGAGAGGATTTGGTGAGAAATGTTGAAGTACTGAGTGTAGCTGACGATTTTACTAAGTGGGCAGACGGACTAAAAGCTGCAGTGGATGAACAATTCAAAGAACTGGGGGATAAAGTGGCTGAGTTGACCACTGAGAATATTTTCCTGATTAATAGATTGACTCCGTTGATAGATATGGAGAAAGCCACATTGCAGAACCAGGGAATGACAGGTATTTTGGTTGCAGATTCGGATGCGGATATTCTGAAGCAGGAAGTGTTGGAGTATACACAAGAGATGTGGAATAAAGCTACTAGGCTTTGGAGGGAATACATGGAGGTGTCGACAGATAGATTCAGAAATTGGTTTCAGCTAGCAGGAAAAGAAAGTCTTAGGAGGGAGAATGAGGAATTGAAGGTGGAAAATGAGAAATTAGTGGCAGAGATGCAGGAGTTGAAGGAAAAAGTAAGGAGATTGAAGTGAATGCAGGGGGAGTGAATAAGTGGAGCAGACCTGAGCAATGATGTTTTGGGACCAGATCTGATTGTAGCAGGAGGAGCAAAATCAGAAGTGGAAAAGCAAGTGGAAGCAGAGGGGGAAAAGCAGGCGGATTTGGATGTTGCAGCAGAAAAGGCAGATGCAGAAGAGGATGTTGGGGAGCAGGTTGTTTGATCAAGGGATTGTGGATCCAGGTCAGCTGTGGCTCTAGCCACCGGGCTGTGCCAGGTGTTAAGCCTAGGAATTTTGGGATGTTTACCTTAGTGGAAGTTGGAATGTTAACTTTTGTACTTTTGGGATTCCAAGGGGTGTTCTTGGGAAAGAGCGTTGCCCATTAGTCTTATCGATGTATGTAACTGTCGATCAATATCTTCTTGGAAATGTGAAGGCGAAAGTTATGGCGGATTTAGTCTGTTGTCAGTTTCTCTGTTCTGTTCCAATTCCATATCCATTCTGATTTCTGTGTTTTGTCTATTCTGAATGTGTATGCCTTAAACAACGAGAAAGAGCGTGATCGAAACAAGGATGCGTTCAATACGTTCTTACACAAATGGAGTGATATTCATTGATTGAGACACACCCTGGATTATAAAGACGGCTGTGGAAACAAGTCTATCTCTTAAAGACAAGGCCTATAAGTGGTGGATGACATTTCCAATAGATGCTCGTCCTCCGTATTGGGCTGCGTTTCAAGATTCTTTCTCCAAAGAGTTTTTGGACTCCAATATAGAAGATAAGAATTGGTTAGCATGGGATTCATGTCGCATGTCTCGCCTCTCTCTCACACAGTACCTTTCCGAGAATCGGGAAATCAAATTAAAACTAGAAGGTCTAGATGAATTCCAAAAGATACGGGGTTTTAATAGGGGTCTTGACAAAGACTATTGTCTTCATGTCAAGACCCAACATCCAAAAACTTTGGAAGAAGTCATTTGTCATGCCCGAAGATATGATGATGACCAAGAGAGGAAAGGAAATGTTTCCTACACTAAGAATAATTTTGCTAAGAGCAATGTGGCTAAGATCCAATGGCGAGGTAGATATCCCACACGTTCCAAGAGGAATATGAGACAATCTACCTCTCCACGCCCACAAGAGGCTAAGAAACCTAAGCACTCATGAGACACGGGGTGGGGACCAACATAACAAGAAAGATTGTCCTCTTTTGCAAGGCATAGAAAGGGACATGCACACGGTGCAACGCCTCGCATTAGATTTGTCTCCTAAATATTGTGTTGTAGAGGTTCTTCATATGGAATAAAAGCACAAGTGTTGTGTGACTGTTTCAATGTGGCATCCCACCTTTGGTCCCCATGATTTGATTCGCATGTATGGCACTATTAATGGACAACGTGTTTGTATTCTAGTGGATGATGGTGCAGCTCAAAACTTCTTGAACTCTAAGCTAGTCAAGAAATTGAAGCTTACACAGACTCCTTGCTCTCACAAGTATGTGGTGGAGCAGATGTCTAGGAATGATAAAGAAGTATGGGACACGGTAGTTCAAGGGGTTGAGCTTATTGTTCAAGATCATACGCTGACCCTTGACTTCCAAGTTATGAACATGAACCGTGCTGATGTAGTTCTAGGACGGGAGGGGCTGCATGGTTTAGGAAACATATTGCATACTAGTTATGAACACAACTCCTTATCCTTTATGGAAAATGGTAAACATGTGCTTTTGCTTGGTGAGTAAAATATACCATCTGTACCTCTTATATGTACAGCCGAGCTTTCTATTTTGCAGAAAGAAGATTTAATAGATGAAGTCTTTTTGTGTTACTGCTTGTCTCGAAGTCTTGTGAATTCTCAAGAGCAAAGTGCGGCGAATTCTAGTAATGGTATGCAAAGTGAAATGAACTCTAATGGTATGCAAAGTGCACTGAATTCTACTAATAAACAAAGTGTTAACAAATCTAACGAGCAAAGTTCTCTCAATTTTAATTCTATAGAGCAACATGCAATTGTTGTAAAACAAGCATTACAAGAATTACAAGATTCTCCATCCCAGCATAACTCTAGTTTACTTTCTCCTTTTGCACGGCAAAAGTTGACTCACTGACTCACGGAGTGTAGTGATGTGTTCTCAAGTGTTTTACCACCGGGTTTACCCCCTACACATGATGTGCAGCATGGCATAGATGTCTTGCTAGGCACTAAACCGGTGAGTAAACCACCTTATAGTATGAGTGCTAAAGAAGCCAATGAGGTTGAGAGTCAGTTGACTGACTACCTCGCCCATGGTTTCATTAGACCTAGCACTTCGCCTAGGGCATCACCAATTCTATTGGTAAAAAAGAAAGATGGTACTTTGCGCATGTGTGTAGATTATCGCGGATTAAACGCCATAACCATCAAGAACAAGTATCCTCTGCCAAGATTTGATGAGTTGTTTGATCAACTCCATGGGTTATGCCTTTTGGTCTAACCAATGCTCCAGCTACATTTATGATACTCATGGATAGTGTCTTATGTCCCTATCTTGGAAATTTTGTTGTGGTTTTCCTTGATGACATTCTCATTTACAGTAAGACTGAAGATGAACACATAGAACACTTACGATTAATGTTCGAACATCTACGAGCTCACGTGATGTATGCTAAGCAAAGCAAGTGCAATATATTTAACAAGGTCGCTGCTATTCTTCGATGGCCACATCCCAATACGATTGGGCAGCTTCAAATATTTTTAGGCATAGCTGGATTTTATTGGTAGTATATCCGTGACTATGCCAAAATCATTGTTCCTATGATGGATCAAGTTAAAGCAAAAAGTAAGACCTTTCTTGGGAAGAAGCCCAAAAACACAGTTTTGAACAACTCAAGGTAGCTATAGCCACTGCTCCCATCCTAGCAATCATCGACCCACTTAAGCCGTTTGTGGTAGAGATTAATGCTAGTGATAAATACATTGGTGTGGTACTTCTCCAGGAGGGCAGACCTATAGCCTTTGAAAGTAAAAAGTTAGATAGAGCTCAACAAAATTATTATGTTTATGAGAGAGAGCTCTATGCCATAATTTACGCTTTACGAAAGTGGCGACACTATTTATATGGTGCCGAGTTTGAAGTAGTTTTTGACCATGAGAGTATCAAATGGTTTACTACTTAAAAAGACTTGAAGGGCCGTAAACTAGATGGGAAAAAATCCTTCAAGATTATGATTGTAAGCTACGATATCACAAGGGGCGATATAATGTAGTAGCAGATGCATTAAGTCGGATGCCTCAGATTAACTCACTTGCTTTCATGGAACTAAAGAGTGGATTTTTGGAGTCATTCCGTGGTAAGTGTACACAATATCAATCATATGCTAAAGTGTGGAGTGCAGTTTTAAAAAGGGATCCCTCACACTCACATGTCTTTGAACAACGAGATCAACATGTCTCTGCACACGCAGATAGAAACTCCAACACACAGAGCTCCACCCCTACTCAGGAAGAGCTTAAGCGATGGAAGAATTTTTCCATTGATGATGGCTACTTACTACACAAAGGTAGAGTATGTGTGCCAAAGGACTTAGACACTACGTGCCACATCTTTTTTGAGTATCACGATAGTCTTAGTGCTGGTCATCCAGGTATTCATAAGACGTATGCCTTAGTTCGACGGCAATTTTATTGGCCGGGCTTACATCATGATGTTCAAGAGTACGTACTAAACTACCAACAGTGCCAAGTTAATAAGGCAGAGCGCCTCAAGGTAGGTGGCCTTTTACATCCTTTAGAGATTCCACAAGGTAAGTGGAAGAGTATCTCTATGGATTTTGTAGTAGGACTACCTACTACAAATCGTGGCCGCGATGCCATGTGGGTAATTGTAGACCATCTCACAAAGATGGGTCGATTCATTCCCACTAAGACTATGGTTAAGACATCGAAATTAACACGGCTATTTCTAGAGCATATATATAAACTCTATGGTCTTCCACCTAGTATCATTAGTGACAGAGATCAAAAGTTTGATAATCACTTTTGGAGAGCTGTGTTCCAAAAGTTGGAAACTAAACTTAATCTAAGTACGGTTGATCATCCAGAAACGGATGGTCAAATATAAAGAGGTAATCAAGTGCTAAAGGATATGCTACTAGCGTACGTTAGCAAGAAGCAAACCAACTGGGAAGACTACTTACCTATATTGGAATTTACTTATAATAGTTCAAAGCATGTGACTACAGGGTTTAGTCCATTTATGCTTTTATATAGACTTCAACCTAGATCACCCGTTACGGTGGGGTTGGCTAAGGAGAAGATACAACAAGCGAAGGATTTTCTCCAAGACCATTTTGACATGCTTCGAGTTGCTCGACACAATGTTAAGCAAGATCAAGATCGATATAATAAGTACACAGATGAGCATCATCGTCTTACTACTTTAGAAGAATGAGAAAAGTTTTTTCTCAAAGTTCCTGGAGCATTCAGAAAGTCTACAGACGGGAAAAGGTGCTAAACTTTCACCACGCTATTGTGGACCGTTAACCATTCTCAACTGTATAAGTCAAGTGGCCTATAAGTTAGCTCTCCCAGAGCACTCACGAGCTCATCCTGTTTTTAATGTTAGCCGTTTACGAAAACAGCTAGGATAGAATGATAACATCATTGACACAAGTGTGTTAGTTGACCTTATCGAACCGCCATGCAATGCTCATGAGCCCAAAAAGATTTTGGATTCTCATGAGCTTCGCACTAGACATCATGTCAAACGACAGGTGTTGGTAAAATGGCTAGATAGACCTAAAGAAGGTTCTACATGGGAGAATGTCTCTCAAACTTAAGAAACGTTTTTCTACGTTTGTTTTTTAGGACGAAAACGATTCTCCAAGGGGGGAGTAATGTAAGGACATGGGTCCTATGCGCAAGGCCATCGGCACGGCTAGATAGTGTGTACACTAGGGGGAGGTTATAAGATAGCACGGTTGGGTGGAGACTATCACACGCATTACCACATCCCTTTCACCCCTATTGCTATCAATCCCCCCATTCCCCTTCTGCTCTCTGCTATTTTCTCTTTTGTTGTGTCGGTTCTTGTAGGTTTGAATTGTCTCGGACCATTCTTTTTGTGGGGTGCAAAGAGTGAGCAAGAGAGAAGGGTTGTGTGGTGTCGGTGTGTGCGATTGAAACTGTGTGGGTGTTGTGTGGTTCGGGATTGTCCAAAGTGCGGGTAGGCTTGTTGGTATAGTGGTGTAGAGGTTGTGTGGTGCAAATCATGTCATTTCTAAAGATATTTTCTCATAAAATCTAATATCTAACCAACCCAAATGATTTTCTTGTATTAAACTGATCATTTAATGTGGGAGAATAAACAAGAACAAGGGTTAGAATATAGACATGTGCTTATGGATCTATCTCAACATGAGGCCAAGGTTAAAGGGTCCAAATGAGAGATGGTATTTCAAAGGGAAAGGCTAACTAATGGAGCTTAAAGACCTTAGGGTTAGCTTCATTAAAGACCTCTTAGTGTTAAAAGTCCTTAGATGGTAGGCAAGTTAGGGTTGTTCTTGAGATGCGAACCCGGCCCAAGATTGAGGTGCTTGTCGTGCTTGCTAACTAAGGTGCTTGAGGTGCTTCTTGTGCTTGAGGTGCTAGGACTGAGCTTAAGATGGGAACCCTCTCCAATCTTGATAGGGTTGTGCTTGAGGTGGGAACCTTCTCCAAGCATGAGGGGCCCAAGGTGCTCCAAAAGTCAACAATAAGGGGGTGAGCGCTACAAGCACACACACCCTCACACAAGCCAAGCCTTTCCTAAAGAAGCAACATGGACACATGTCAAGTTCCTCTCCACGTTGCCCTCATAGTGTGCCTAAACCCTATTGGTTGGCCTCTCAAGGGGTCCAATGATAATTTAACTGATTTAATTATTTTTTTATGCATTGATCAAGTCCTCTCTGTGAGGTCCCCAACCCTGAGAAGATTGGGACGACTTGATAGATGTCCTTCCTTTGTTCTCCTTCTCCGTTGATGACACCCTACTCTGTTTCCACAAAGTACAGATACGAGCAATAGAAGAGAGGAAGTCCTCTATCCATCATGTTTGTGGTTATAAGGGTCATACACCACAAGCCAAGTCGATAAATCAAGGATTCTAATGAAAACTATATCCTAACATAAATATGAAATCCAATTGACATATTTAGAATCCATAAACAATGCCTTTTTCCCCATGTTTAAGAGGCATGGATGCCATTCATAAACCCTAAATATGATATGAGACATAGTCTAAACTAACTAGTAATCTAATCGGGTCCACATTTTTCAAGGGCACGTGTATTTGGGACTTCTCAACCATATGCACAATGAGTCTCTAATTTCTCTTCTCTTAATAAGAAGGAGTGGAGAGTTTCTCGACTAATCGAGACCACCCATTCTTGACTGGTAACCTGAGGAACCAGCCCCCACTTTCCACCCCACACTCATACTTTTTAGCTTGTTTTCTAATTACTACCACACTATTCTGCATATACAAACAGTGCTCCTTAATTAATTCCAAACATAGCTTCTTTTATACAACCCTTCAAACAATACTAAAATAATTCAAACAAGGCCTAATGAAGATAATCCTATACTCCAACAAAAATAACTTTTCCAATTTCTTATGAGTTTGCCGCTACCCACGGTTCTTTGTCTAACCAACAGAGCCTTTGCAAAAGATTTATTTGCTAGCTGCGAATTTTGAAACCTTCCCATCTTGCTAACCGCGAGACATCCCCCTAACCGCAAGGCATCTTGCTAACCGCGAGGCATCCCACTATCCATGAAGTATTCTACTAATCGTGAGGAAAAAGAGAGCCGATAACTTTGACTTAATCTCCGCTAACCACGGAGTCATCTCGCTACCCACGAGGAATAAAAGTAGTATTCTTTCAACAATTTTTCTCTTTAAATGATTCTTCAAACATAATCAACTAACTCTTCATATCAACCAATAACAACATATCAAACAATAATAATTTATCAAGCAATAACAATTTAACAAATGCGACAATTTATCAAACAATTATTTCACTAATCTATGAAAACACATGCTTGTTTCTTGTGATAGAATCATGTTTCTTGGACGGTTTAAGAGGTTCCCTTTGCTTGACTTCCCAAATTAACATGAATAACAATGAAGAATTATAAATTTGTCTTACCGGATTAGCGACATGTTTGATTACCTCCCATATTTGAGGTTGGACGATTTCACCTTCTTTTGGAGTGGATACCTTCGCTTGATTTATGATTGGAGTAGATGATATCTTCTTTTCCACCTTCCGTTAAGATGGAATGACATGAGCATCCTTTGAGATTCGGGTCACTCGCTTTGGGGCCATCGTAATAATGAAGTACAGAAAAGGGAAAGAGAGAAAGAGGACTCAAGAATGCGAAGCGCAACACGAAAATGGTAGAGAAAGACTTGGAGATGGAGATGGCTTGAAGGTAAGAGCTTGACGGAGAGGAGTCAAGGGAGAGAAGGTAACTCCGATGTCAAGGCAAGAGAGCTTCTACTTCTGGAACTTCTGTGTGTGTGTGTTGAAAGTGAGGAAAGAAGGTCCTTTAGATAGGCTCTCAAGAGCCAAAAGCATAAGCTAAGAATAGAGGGAAGCAAAGAGAGATAAGTTCACGCACGTTCGCCGCTTTTTTTTTTGTAGACAGGGATTCCAATGCACGATTTTGAGTCTCTAAGAAGAATCTTGGAAAAGATCTCTAAACTAAACTCCTCCTCTCTCTTTTCTAAAAAGACTCTTTCTTTCCTAAAAGTACTCCTCCTACTCCTTCTCTTCTAAAGTTACTCCTCCTTTCCTAAAATTTCTCTCTCTTTCCTAAAAGGTCAACTCTTATCTTTAGATACAGTCTTGAGGCGTAAGTTTCCCACCAACCTATTGTTTTCAAGTGAATAAGGATCATAATTAGTAGTTCTAGAGTTCGATTTCCAATCCGATTGTTCCGTTTAAAAGCTTTATGAGTTAACAAAATATGAACCTTCAAATATTTGCAAAGTAAATGAAATATTTTTATTGAAAAATATTGGGTACATTACAATCCTCTCAAAGGGGAAAGGGGGTACTTGTCCCAAGGCTAGCATGGTTGCTTGATTTAACTAACACATATGATTGGCTAAGCTTGTAGGGTTCCAATCAAATTCTATCATTAGCTGCAAGGATTGGTCAACCAAGTGAAGCTAGGGGTGTGTTTGGTAGGTATAGTCTCTCTCTCTCTCTCTCTCTCTCTCTCTCTCTCTCTCTCTCTCTCTCTCACACACACACACACACACTCACAAGCTCATCCTTGCTTGGCAATATGCAAGGGCTCCATCTCCTTCTCCAAGCTTGTTGAGAAGTTGAGAGCCTACACCAACACTTGGTTATGGAATGAAAATATAACCAAGAGCCATGCTTCAATGTTTAAGCTTTCCATCTTCTTCATCATTATGCTATTATGCTATGCTATGCAAGAAGAGTGATGGTAAGTGAGTAACTATATCTTTCTCCTATGTTACTTCTTCTTCCTCTTCCTTACCGTCATTCCCCGCTAGCTCTCTCTACCTTCGAAGGTGTTTGAGGCCTTGGGACTGAGGCCGGGGAAGGTTAATGCTTTTACAAGATTATGTTATGCTCGTGATGCATAAGCTTTCCATCTTCATTGCATCACCTAGGTCACAAGGAACAAAAATATTGTACTGAGTCTCTCTTGATGGGAGAATCTATAATACAAAAGCCTATTGGGGGGGGGGGGGGGGGATTGGCTCCACATAGATCCGGTCCTCAATTGTTGTCATGTTCTCTAATTCTCTCTCTTGCAAAAGTATTGTTCATACCAAGTTAATTAAGTATAATGGTTATGTTGCTACCACTAATTAAGTTCACCCTCTATGTTCTCAAAGTAGTCTCATGAAAATGCTCACCCTAATTCTTAATTCCGCTATTCTCAAAGTTCATACGCCATTTCCATTACATTGGTATCAAAGCTATCGGTTTCTCTTTTCTTCCTTAATAAGAGAGGTCCTTAGTTTGTCCATGAAAGGTTGGACATGTTCATTATAGTAGGGTAAGGGGGACAGGAATCTATAGACTTGCACTCCACCTTACAATTTGTAAGTCTCCACATACATCCGATGGAGATACAACCCTTCCAAGTCCGCATGCATCCATGGAGATGCAACCCTTCCAAGTTCATTTATCAGTTT
The DNA here is from genome assembly GCF_014529385.1 of Adiantum capillus-veneris. Lineage (NCBI taxonomy): Eukaryota > Viridiplantae > Streptophyta > Polypodiopsida > Polypodiales > Pteridaceae > Adiantum > Adiantum capillus-veneris. The sequence goes on along the minus strand of NC_140941.1, from coordinate 57,535,564 downwards.
AGCCTATGGTAAATCGCACCAATTTTATAGCTTGCCATCGCTTTTTGCCTCGCTAGGTTGGTGTCTGGTACTAAGATAGCCTTGACCTCATAAAAACTCTAATCCTAAGCAAAGTTAACCTTGCCCCCCTAACCCCAAGTTTCTGTTAAGCTAAATGTTTGCCTCCACCAGACCCTTGGCCCAAACCTCAACCTAACCTTCCACCACACTGTGGACCCAAACCTTAACCTAAGCTAGCCATGTACATCAAATTCATTGTTGCACAGCTTAAGACTTCAATCTTGTATAACAAAGGAGGGGTTACGATAAAATCTCTTGGAGAAATCTAATGTTTTGACCCTTATCAAGGATTCTAGTGCTTCATGAAACCCCCTTGCCATTGGTACCACTTTATGCAATCTCTCTAAAGACCACCAAAAGTTAACACCTTAAAAATTTCCCACTCCCAAGGAAATACACTGACATTTTGCATCCAATCACCATGAAGTTGTACACAAGCCCATTTAATGCTCAACTAGAGTAAGCCAATCTTTTTCTTGGTATACACCCATCACCATTTTAAACTCTTGAAGTGGTACACAAGCCCAATGAATGCCCACCAAAGCCAATCTATTTCTTGGTCTACATCCATCACCATTTAAACTCTTGAAGCTGTACTCAAGCCCAATGAATGCCCATCTACCCACATTTCCCTCCAAAAGTCTTAGAATTTTTCCCTCCAAAAGTGCTTATAAAACCAAAAGCCTAAAGAGAGAATTTTCTATATTCATGGAATGCCCAGATGAGACTCAATAAGTCGAAACGCGTTGGCAAAAGCCATGTTTTTAGTGAAATTCTCTCTTTCCTTTTACCATTGTGTTTTTTTCAAATTACCCCTTTCGTATTTTCCCTTGGTGAAGTACTTGCACGCTTGATTTATAATTATATAACAGCCATTCATAACATTTGTACTTGTCATCTTTCACAATTGATAGAAAATTGTCAATCATTTCTTAACCATACATGCTATCCCTCCTTGCCGTCTTTGTTGCTTGAGATTCTTTGACCATATCAATGAATGTATATTGTAATTCTCCAAGATGTTAATCGTTTGCAGAATATCAATAGAGGAGCCAGACAAGTCCAGGTTTTACCACCAAGAGCAAGACCACCACCATTGAGGGAACCACAACAAGAACCACCCATGCAAATCCTACAACCACCCATTCAACCACATCCACCACCACCACCATTACCTCATCCCACCCTTACCCCCACCATCAGTCGACAATGAGGCAGTACATGTCATATGTCTTGAAGTTAAGGGAAAGGAGAAAGTGGAGGAGGATATCAAGGGAGTGGAAAAAGGTAAGACCAAGTTAGATCCATGGGGGTAAAGCGCACTAGGCATGATGAATCTTCCCAAAAGGAAGAAAAGATGAAAACTAAAGGGGAATCTAGCAAAAAGCAGTCCAAGTCACGATGTAAAATTGACATTGTAGATTTCTCTTTGGGTGAATGTTCTAAACCATATGATTTGGTTCAAGATGTTTCTGTGTAAGGCCCAAAAATCACCTAGGCCCAATTAATCCACCTAGCACCTAGGGTGAGGAGAAAATGGACAAAGATGGTTAGCACGAGATGACCAAAGCCAAAGATAGCTAGGGCTATCTCTAGGAGGAATCTAGATGACATTCTACCAGTGATGGATGCTCACATCAAAGGGCAACACATCTCCAATATCTACATCAATGGTGGCACACAAATATGCGTCATGAGTGAAAAAATGATGCATTGTTTGGGTTTAGAGGTGAGTCGGCCGGCACCATGCCAAAGCCAAAATGGCAAATAATGTAAAAGTTCAATGTGTTGGTGTTATATATGCAATTATGATAAAGACTTCAACATTGAGGTAGATGTGGACATCTTTGTTATGCCATAAAGGGGAGGGCTATCCTATCATTCTAGGGAGGCCTTGGTTTACGGCTATGAGAGCTAAGCAAGACTAGGACACCGGCATAATCCAAATGAAGTATGCCAAAGGGAAGCCAATACTTTATGACATGAAGGCAGGTCGGCAGTGCAACATGGATCTAGAAACCTCTATGGATGATTTTTCTAGTGGTGACTCTTTCAACCACTTCAGAGGAGGAGTCAACAGTGAGTGAAGAAAGCGACAGTAGCATTGTCATTCTCAAGAAACCTAAGAAGATGGATCAACCCGATGCCTCATCATCAAACCAAGGGGAGACACCAGGTATACAACCTCTGGTAGAAGCAAGTAAGCTACATCAAACGCTCTCTAGTGAGTTGTGTGGCAAGGAGCATAAAGATTATATTTTGATGCTAAGTAATTATACCACATTGCTCATTGATTAATATGATAAAATCACTGGCATCACAGTAGTTCAGCATCACATTAAGCTTAAGGAGGGAAGTAAACATGTAGTGCAAAAGCTCAGGTGGCTAGGAGTAATTCAACAAGACGCCTTGCTCAAGAGGTGAGGAAATTGCTAGAAGCAGGTTTCATCTATTCTATTGAAGACTCGGAGTGGGTTTCTCTAGTGGTAGTCACAGCAAAGAAGAATGGTAAGTGGATGGTTTGTGTTGATTAAAAGTCCCTTAATGCATCCACAAAGAGGGACCATTTTCCTCTTCCCTTTCAAGATGAAATTCTCAATGAGGCAGCAAGACATGAGTGCTACATGGTATGCGATGGCTACTCAGGCTACTTCCAAATTAGCATCATTGAAGAAGATCAAAGGAATAAAACCTTCATCACGCCATGGGGATGTTTTGCTTACAGAGTTATGCCTTTTGGTCTCACCAATGCTCCAACCACTTTTCAACGCTTTGTGACATTTGTTTTTCAGCAATTCTTTGGAAAATCAATCCATGTTTTTATTGATGACTTTTGTATCTATAGCTCCCGCTCTCTTCATTTGGAGTATGAAGGTCTAGCTAGGCTGCAAGCTTTGGGTGGCCAACTCAATGTGGAGAAATGCCACATTGGTGAAAGCAAGGTTACTCTTCTTGGCCATGTGATTTTGGCATTGAAGCTAACCCAATCAAGGTTCAAGCCTTGGTGGCTTTGACCTCTCCCACCACAACAAAGAAGTTGGTCTCTTTTCTTCAAAAGGTGAGGTATTTGAGTAGGTTCATTCACCTGCTCTCTCAAGTGGTTCTCCCTTTACAACAAGTTGCCCACCAAGAGATCTTCACTTGGAGTGAATAAAATGAACAACAGTTCAATGAGGTAAAACAAATTCTAGCCTCACTGCCCACCATTACACCTTCGAAGTGGGACAAGCCATTTTATGTAAACCCTAGTGTGACAGTATTGATGCAAAAGGATCCTTAAACTTCTTTCATGCGTCCTATCTACTTCTCTAGTCGCGTGATGACTCCATCAAAAAAGGGATAGACGGTAGTGGAGCACATGGTGCTTGTATTAATGTTTGCTACCACCAAAATTTGCTCTTATTTATTGTCTAGACCATTCATAATATTAACAATGGAAGAAGCATTTCCTTATGTAATGCAGCACATGGATGTTTCTTCTAGGATTTCCAAATGGCTCACAAGGTTGCAAAAGTTTGACTACACAGTGCAAGTGGAGAGCTCCACAAGAGCCACTCTAGAAGGCATTCTCACCCATTGCCACTATGAAAAGAAGCTAAAAATCAAGACTAGTGACGAGGAAGTAACACCTATGTTGGAGTTCCCTAAGATAGAGAGGGCTCACTCTCTTTCTTTTATGAAGCCTATAAGAGGACAGTGAACAAAGCTGCAGCGAGCATTGTCGTCTTCAACAAACAAAAGGAAAAGGTATTCTCCATTGGGCATCTCTTGGATTCCCAATCCAGAAATGAAGTAGAATATGCAGCCTTAACTTGGGTTAGAGTGGTTTGTGACACAAGGTATTCAACGGTTAAATGTATTTGGTGATGCCATGCTTTTAATAAAAGAAATACAAGGAACTTGGGCTTGTAAAAATCATAGCTTGCTAGGCCATTTGCACAAGGTTAAGGAACTCTTGGGGAAGTTTCAAGTTGTACAATTACACCATGTCCCTCGAGCAGAAAATCAAGAAGCAGATGCTCTAGCTAGAGAGAAGCTACAAGATATTCAAGTGGGGTGGGTGCTATCAAGTTGAAGCTGCCTCTCTTCCAAGGTAGTGATGCTATGCCTGACATCATGAGTTTCTTGGACACAAGAGAGTGTCCTAATGATCTTTCTAAGGGCCAAAAGCACTGGCTTGTGTGCAAGACAACAAAATACTACCTTATCAATGACGACCTCTACTACAAGGGTAAGAATCAAATTCTTAGGCATGTACCTCTCTCTAGAGAAATCATAGAATTAATTACAAGTTTCCATGATGGTGTTTTGTGGAGGACACTTTGCACTTGACATCACCAGTAGTAAGGTTCTACAAGCCGGGTTTGTGTGTCCTAGTTTACAGAGAGATGTGCATCACTGATGCAAAACAGGGAAAGAGTGTCAGAATGCTGGAGATAGGAGGCTCACATATGAGCCACAGACTCCTATAATCTCATATGGAACATTTGAGAAATGGGGAATTGATGCAATTGGGCCTTTGCCAAGGAGCCAATCAGGTAAATTGTATATCATCATGGGTGTGGACTACATGACTAGGTGGGCTGAAGTAGTTGCTACCACCCAGACTATAGCTAAGGAAGTGGCTAAGTTTGTATTTGAAAAAATTTGTTGCCGTTTTGGCACTCCTCTTGAAATAATTTTTGACAGGGGACCAGGTTTTAGAGGAGACCTGGTAGGAGAGCTGATGGAGAAGCTGGGTATCTCATGATGACACTCAACTCCCTACTACCCACAATGCAATGGTTTGTGATTGTTTACATGTTTAGTGATGATCTTGCAGATCATACCATTTACATGTTGAACTTTGGGCTTATCGCACTTCATTTTGCACATTTCTTGGGTTCACGCCATATCACTTGGTGTATGGTAAGGAATCCATTTTAACCACTCAAGTAAAATTGGCTAGTCTCAGGGTGCTAGTTGGGCACATGGAGCACCCTAATGCTCATCTCCACAACCACATTCTTGATCTAGAGAGGCTTCAACTAGACAGAGAAGATGCTATCAACTATTATGCATCACAGGCAGATCAACATTGACTTACCTTCAATAAGAGACGTAGGGCAAAAGTTCTCAATAAAAGTGTGTTGTTCCTAAGGTATGATAACAAGTTTGACACTCAGAAGGATAAAAAGTTTTTACCCAGATGGGAGGGGGCATTTGTCATTATAAAAAGCTACATGTCAATGGATGGAGGTTGAAGCAGTACTTTTTGAGGTTTGATCAAGCACCTATGATGGAAATCCCTGAGGAGGGATACTCCTCCACCTCAACTGAAAAAGAATCAAGTATAGAGCTAGAGACATAAATGCCTCTAGGTTCAGGGGGAGGGCTAATGAGGGGTGTTTTTCAAATTTTCCTCCATCTCTCTCTTAGTATGCACTTGATACATGAAAATCACATAAAAACCTATGTATTTATTTTGTACATAGCTATGGTTTTGACACATTTGGATGTCAGAATAAGGAGAGGTAGGAACAAACCCTATGAGAAGAAAAAAATCATTGGATGTTGATTCTACCCAACAGTCACGAGGATTTTCATTCTCCGAGCGAATGTTTTTGAGTGATACCAAAACCGAGCAAAAATCAATGATATACATCTAAAATACAAATAATACATGTGAAAATTATTAGGACAAATGTAATGCAAACTATGGGTTACATGTTCCTACCTAGGAAGATATTTGAAATATGTGTTGCCCATATAACCATGGATGCCTTATCTTTGTCAATTACCGAGGGGATTCACTAGAACTACTAGGGAGATTCCCCTATTGTACACTCATGTGTAACCATACCATAGTCCTTAGTGAATACCCCCGAGATCAATTCATTTTTTGATAAAGTGTTCTCAACTCTACCTTTTGTAATTATTAAAACAACTGAATCTTTCTCATATGTACTTAGAACTCATGCACCAAATCAAACAAGCCAGATGCTTGCAAAAATATTTAATATACAAGGTGCATTTGTAAGTTGTGTCTTACGTTTTGAGTAAAGAAAAAGGTACATGCTTATCTTCTATATTACATAAGAGAATCACAACCCTTAGCTTGGGAGCAATTATCACAACCCATCCCATGCAAGTGGTGCTACTAGCTAGCCACAAATAGATATATTGTAGCTAGTAGCAGGAGTGCCACTACATAATCACTAAATAAAGATTAGGATTAGCCCCTAGTTATTTGAGAAATCAATGCCAAAAATAATATTTATGAAAAATAATCAAACCTTGAGATTTGTACCATTGCTACATAGTGACATATCGGATTAAGTAAAAATATTTTACTCTATACCTAAGCTTTCAATTAGTGACCTTAATATAGCCCCTATGCTTCCTCTAAAACAAACTTTAAACAAGCTGATCAAGAGCATTCCATGAGAACATGCCCTGACGGGAAACCTATTTGCTTCCACTCTAGTGTGGATAACATCATAGTAGCATAAGAAACAAAAGATTATGCTCTTTAATTAATGGTAGCGATTACAATATTTATCATTTGTCACACTTTGAACCTCCCCCTCAACAAATTACTTGTAATTGTTCATGATAGCATCGTGGATGGCTACATGCACTAGTAGGAGCGTATCTCATGAACATAAAGATGTAGCTTGGTTATCCCTAAGGTACCATAGGGTTAATTGATCATTTTTGCATTTCTATCGATACAAGTGACCTTGCCATCGACGGATTATAGGTGAAGGTTGACGGCTAGCAAGGTAGTAATGGGGCTAATTTCGGCTCAAGATGACAAACGAATGGAGAGGTTGATTCCGGCTGAGGACAAGCTGATGGCTAGTAAGCTAGTAATGAATGTGGGGGCGAAAGGTGGAAAAATTGAGCAAAAAGCAGTGGAGAGAATGTCCATGACTATGCTCTTGTCCTTGATGACTGGTTGATGGCCTCACTGTAAATATTGTTTTTTAACTTAGTGGGGCAATTGTAATCTATTGAATGTGTAGCCATTCCCATGTTGCACCCCCTTGGCTAGGTTGGGCAAGGTACATGTGGCTGCAACCGGCTGCAACCAAGCTGGGAAGTATATTGCTTGGATCGCTTATTCATCTTCCATCATTTATTAGCTAAGCTCAATTATATTTCATCAGAAAATAACTACACGTATAAGTTGGTGCAAATGGTTACAAGGAAACATATTTCGATAATTGACAAATAGAAGCAGCTTTAAATTATTTTCTTATAAAATAAAAGCAATGATACAACTTTAAATTATTTTCTTATAAAATACTATCCGTAACCATAAAGTGCGGCCGTGGATGGTTACTAGAAAACATATCTTCATCATTGACAAATAGAGGCAGCGATACAACTTCAAATTATTTTCTTTTAAAAAAATTACATGGAGGCATCCGCGCCGGCGCGGATGGCTACAAGGAAACATAATTAGCAAATAGAGGCCGCAATACAAGTTCTCTCCTTTTAAAAAAAACTAGCTATAGCTATCCACGCCAGCGTGGATGGCTACAGAGAATACGAAGGGTTTCTTTATCAGCATCCAGTACCTTGCTGTCATGTTGATCATGGAAGGGGTGATTGCAGCAAACACAAGATAAGAGAAGCTCTAGGCTCCAAACTCTACTAGCTACTTTGCCTTTCACTCAGTAACACCACACCACGTTGCAAGAAGAGACAGTTTCAAAGGTGACCTGAATTTACCGCTAGATGGAGAGGCGTGATTTAGCCTGTGCACAGTTGCACACAGAGAGAGAGAGAGATAGAGCGAGAGAGAGAGAGAGGCAAAGTGATAAGAGTGGGAACTTTGCGAGAAAGAATAGCAGGAAGATACACGTCATCATGGAAGCAACACCTGCCCCCCGATTTCTGTGTCTTCAGCAGGTAGCAACTGAGGCCTGTTAATGAGCTATCTCACAAGGTTAGAGCCGGTTAGGGGCCCGCGTTTAGATGATGGCCCCCAAGAAGTCCTCATCTGGCAGAATTTGGTATAGTCATCTCGACCGCCCTCTACACCTGGGCCCCTTCTATGGCTCTCCCCCATCCTATCTCAATGGCGAGCTTCCCACTGACTATGGCTGCAACACAGCTGGTCTGTCCGCAGACCCTGAGAACAGGGAGTTCGGTGAGGCAGCCCGATGGCCTACCGAGTCATTCTTCTGGGCGTGTTGAATGCATTCACTGAGTTGAAGGTGCTTAGCCTCTTCGTCTCCCTTGGCTAATTGGGTAAGGACCTAGTTGAAGGTGAAGGAGCGCAGGCCATGTTTGGCCTCTTCGTCCAGCCCGTCACCACCGAAAATTTTTGATCACTTGACCAACCCACACCGCCAACTTCAGTCCCAACTTTGCTGATGTTGTTCAGTCGATGTGAAATATACATAAAACCATATTAGGTAAAGTGGGAAAATCCCAATTCCCAGGTTGGACAACTTTCAATATATCATGTATAAAATATAGAGATTTTGTCAAAAATTTGAGTTTTCTTAAGGTCTCATTCCACTTTATGCACATACAATACACAATGAAAACAACTAAAATACCATGGTTTCAATCAATTGGATTATTAGGAGAGGAGTATATTGCATCCATTATCGTTGTCTATGTTCTACTGTCCTACCTACAACTTATCTCAACATGGAGAGCTTGGTTTCTAGGTCCACCACTTGTCCAAGTTAATGTAAAAGTGACTCAAGGTTCACAACTTGTGAAAGCAAGGATCCATTGAGGAATACAATCCACTTGGCTATTTTTCCTTCATTTATTGCATGTGACATTCAAGCAAGGTCCACTTCTAATCTATAACTTCTTAATTTGAGGCATGGGGCATACATAAAATATGTAGCATATGCTCTATTGCCTCATAGGAAGGTTGGTTTCAAGGTGCACTTATCCATGCTAGCCTATCTTGGAGAAATGATGGAGCTTGCTTCTCTCCTTGTTTCAATGGAGACTAGCTTGGACAAGTGGTGGACCTTTGCTTCTCTCTATGTTTCAATAGAGTTAGCTTGGACAAGTGGTGATCTTGGAACAAAACCCCCATGTAAAACATATCATGGGTATTCCAAGTGATTAGAAAGATTACCATTTAAGATATAACCTTATAGGTTGGACAACTAGATCTTGGCTTGGAGAAATGGTGGACCTTTGATTCTCTCCATGTTTCAATGGAGTCTATCTTGGAGAAATGGTGGAGCTTGCTTCTGTCCATGTTTCAATGGAGCCTAGCTTGAACAGTTGGTGGACCTTTGCTTCTCTCTATGTTTCAATAGAGTTAGCTTAGACACGTGGTGGATCTTCAAACTAAACCAACTACTATCAATGTTGCCTAGCTTGGACAAGTGGTGGAGTTTTTCTCTACTCCATGTTTCAATGGATCTTAGCTTGGACAAGTGTTGGACCTTAAAACAAAAACCCCATGTACAACATAGAATGGATTTTCTAGATTTCAATGGAGTCTAGCTTTAACAAATGGTGGAGCTTGTCTTCATCCATGTTTCAATGAAACTAGCTTGGACAAGTGGTGGACCTTGTAACAAACCCCCCCATGTACAACATATCATTGGTTTTCTAAGTGATGGGAAGGAATACCATTCAAGATATGAACTTATAGCTTGGATAAGTAGTTGACTTTAAAACCAAATTCATCATAATACAATGAAATACAGGTCAGCCAATTCCTAAATCTTGAGACCAAACCTCCCATGCTATTAGAGATAATATATTGGATAAGTGGTGGACCTTCTATTATTTTCCCATGCCTAGTTTAGACAACCGGTACACTTCGCAGCTATAAAGGTTGGACGAGTTGTGGAGCCTTGTTTCTATCCATGTTTTAATGGATCCTAGATTGGACAAGTGGTGGACCTTAGAAAAAAGCTTCCATGTACAACATATATGAGGTTTTCCATGTTTTAATGGAACCTATCTTGGACAAATGGTGAAGCTTGCTTCTCTCCATGTTGATTTTGGAACTACCTTAGACAAGTGGTGGAGCTTTGCTTTTCTACTCTTCATAATACAATGAAGTATATGCTGGTTACATGGTGAATCTTAAAGCCAAACCTCCCATTTTACTAGAGATGATAGGTTGGACAAGTGGATCAACCTTCTATCATTTCTCCATGACTATATTGGACAATTAGTAGACATAACATCTCTCTATGTTGTCTAGAGATGAGCTTGGACAAGTGATGGACCCTGCTTCTCTCTTCCCTTGGTTTACTAGTTTGAAGACTCAGTATATATACTTTCTTAGATCTAGCTTGAACAAGTGGTGGACCTTGTATCCACAATTTTAATTCATTACAAAAAAGTATATGAAAAAATAACATAGGAATCTTGGTTTGAAGGTCAAGCAATTAGGTTCCAAATGCACATAATAATATATTTTCCACCCATATTAAAAGAAAGTTAAATATGTTATTACCAAATTGACAAAGGTAACGTCCAAGAATTATATCTTTCCATCTTGTCAGATCTAAATCTTCATCAAGGCAACATGCATGTATACATCAACTTTCAAGCCATTCAAGAATACATGCACTTAGATTCCATAGTTTTGTTTTCAAAGTCTTTTAGGTTCTAAAACTCTTTCACATAAAGTATGTAATGACAAAATTCTTGAAGCAAACATTTGTGCCCAAGAAAAAGATCCCTCTCACATATTTAAAGTCCATGAATTCTCTGATCCACACTTACAAGTTTTATTTTGACATCAAACATCAATTCTTTCATAGTTCCAAATAAATGCAACCTCGATATGAATTGACAAAAAATGAATTTCTTTTACTATATGACCCAACATAGGCCCCAATCAAATAAAAAATGAGTCCCCAAAAATTTGGGTGCACTCTAGCAATACATCAGAGTCCCCTTACAATAGGATGCACTCCAATAGTACACTGAAGTCCCCTTAGAGTAGGGTGCACTCAATTCAAGTGTTCATAAAATTGACACACCTTTTTTTTTTTTTTTAAAGACTATATCAAATTATACAAATGTTGAAAGATACACACTAGAATAAAAAAAGCATCTTATGGCCATATTTATTCAATGCTTTCGTGTTGACAAGTACACACCAAGGACATAATTTGTCTCAGAATCACTATACTGATTTACAATTGTGTTGTATGTATAGACTCTCTTATCTCTTGCATACAACCATCCTACCAACCATGGAATTATGGTTCTCTGCAAGAAGTTTTGAAGTTGCTTGGAAGTTTGCCTCCACATCTTTGGAAATATAAGATATGTCCCTGGCATGTTCCACATCACCCTATATGGAGTTGCATCAAAAATTAAGGTATTGTTTGCATCCAAATCCTGCAAAATCTTCCAAATATCACTCAGATTTTTGTGATAAACCCTTGTAAATCCTAACATGATATTTGGATTTTGGCAATTTTTGTTACTCGTAAACACCTTGAACTTGGTATACTGCTCAGGAAAACATTTTTGTGTGATGCGTTGCACCCTTGTTAAGTTATAGCAACTCCATATCCATAGCTCAAAGTATTCAGCACAAAAATCCAAAAAACTTTGTGCGTCTGGTCGCACCACATGATAAACTTCATCTTTGTCCTCCACAAGTCGCATGTGTTGAGCCCAAGATGGCATAGAATCTCCATGTTTCATTTCAACTGTCTTGAGAAGTAACCCCTCTAGATCCAAGATAAGTACTCTTTTGATGTCCTTAAAAGCAAGTGGTAGGTGATAAGGAGGTGATTCATTCCTTGGACAAGGTCTTGGAGGAGGTTGGATGGGTAATTCAATAGTTTTCTTCAATTTATGCCAGCATATAGCCAATCCATTTTTCTGTAATGGTTCTGAAATTAAAGAACAAGAACACTTAATGCAAACACAACAATAGACATGAGTTTTACATTGTCTACCCTAAGGTTTTATTAGATACCAAAATCCATCTATGATCTACTCATTAATAGAAAGAAAGTCAAATTAAAATCCTGACTCTTTTTTATGCTACACTCTCTCTTAGTCAATACCATGGAGTTCAACTAGACTTAAGTCAACTAATAACTACTACTTGTTGTTAAAGGTATGCTTGAAGTGCATAAGGCTTAACCAATGCTCTAGTGTAGAATGGGTATTTAGGTCTCAAGGTCTACCACTTATCCAAGCAAAGATCCATTTAGATATGGAAACCCAATTTTTCTTAATATAATGATATAGAGTGGACAAGTGGTGAATCCTGAGACCAAACCACTCATGCTACTAGGGATAATAGGTTGGACAAGTGGTGGACCTTGAATGTTAACCCCCCATGTACAAAGTATCAGGGGTTTTGGGTATTTCAATGGACTCTAGCATCTTGGAGACATGGTGGAGCTTACTTCTCTCCATGTTTCAATGGAGTCTATGTTGGATAAATGGTGGAGCATCATTCTCTCCATGTTTCAATGGAGCCTAGCTTGGACAAGTGGTGCACGTTTGTTTCTCTCTATGTTTGAACAGATTTAGCTTGGACAAGTGGTGGACCTTGGAACAAAATCCCCATGTAAAACATATCATGGACATTACAAGTGGTGAGAAAAAATACCATTCAATATATAACCTTATAGGTTGGAAAAGTGGTGGACCTTAACACCCAATTATTATTAATATAATGACATAGAGTGGACAAGTGGTGAATCTTGCGACCAAACCTACTAGGAAAAGTAGGTTGGACAAGTGGTGGACCTTGAATGCAAACCCCCCATGTACAAAATATTACTCATGCTACTAGGAATAATTTGGTATTAAGGTCCATGTTTCAATGGAGCCTAGCTTGGAAAAGTGGTGGACCTTTGTTTCTCTCTATGTTTCAATAGAATTAGCTTGGACAAGTGGTGAACCTTGGAACAAAACCCCCATGTAAAGCATGTCATGGGCATTACAAGTGGTGAGAAAAAATACCATTCAAGGTATAACCTTATAGGCTGGACAAGTGGTGGACCTTAGCACCCAATTCCTCTTATTATAATGACATATAGTGGAAAAGTGGTGAATTGTGAGACCAAACCTACTAGGGATAATAGGTTGGAGAAATGGTTGACCTTGAATGTAAATCACCCATGTACAAAATATCATGGGTTTTGCGTATTTCAATGGAGCCTAGCATCTTGGAGACATGGTGGAACTTACTTCTCTCCATGTTTTAATGGAGCCTATCTAGGAGAAATGGTGGAGGTTCCTTCTCTCCAAGTTTCAATGGATCCTAGCTTGGACAAGTCGTGGACCTTTGTTTCTCTCTATGTTTTAATATGGTTAGCTTGGACAAGTGGTGGATCTTGGAATGAAACTCCCATGTAAAACATATCATGGGCATTTCAAGTGGCAAGAAAGGATACCATTTAAGATATAACCTTATAGGTTGGACAAGTGGTGGACCTTAACACAACATAATGACATAGAGTGTACAAGTGGTGAATCTTGAAACCAAACCACTCATGCTACTAGGGATAATAGGTTAAACAAGTGGTGGGCCTTGAAATAAAACCCCCTAGAGTGTTTCAATGGAGCCTAGCTTGGAAACATGGTAAAGCTTGCTTCTCTCCATGTTTCAATGCAACCTATCTTGGATAAATGGTGGAGCATCATTCTCTCCATGTTTCAATGGAGCCTAGCTTGGAAAAGTGGTGGACCTTTGTTTCTCTCTATGTTTGAATAGAGTTATATTGGAAAAGTGGTGGACCTTGAAACAAAAACCCCATGTAAAACATATCATGGGCATTACAAGTGGTGAGAAAAAATACCATTCAATATATAACCTTATAGGTTGGACAAGTGGTGGACCTTAACACCCAATTATTCTTAATATAATGACATAGAGTGGATAAGTGGTGAAATTGGTACCAAACCTACTAGGGAAATAGGTTGGACAAGTGGTGGACCTTGAATGTAAACCCCCCATGTAAAAAATATCACTCATGCTACTAGAAATAATTTGGTATTAAGGTCCATGTTTCAATGCAGCCTAGCTTGGAAAAGTGGTGGACCTTTGTTTCTCTCTATGTTTCAATAGATTTATCTTGGACAAGTGGTGTACCTTGGAACAAAACCCCCATGTAAATCATATCATGGGCATTACAAGTGGTGAGAAAAAATACCATTCAAGATATAACATTATAGGTTGGACAAGTGGTGGACCTTAACACCTAATTCCTCTTAATATAATGACATAGAGTGGACAAGTGGTGAATCATGAGACCAAACCTACTAGGGATAATAGGTTGGACAAGTGGTGAACCTTGAATGTAAACCCCCCATGTACAAAAATTATGGGTATTGGGTATTTCAATGGAGCCTAGCAACTTGGAGACATGGTGGAGCTTATTTCTCTCCATGTTTCAATGGAGCCTATCTAGGAGAAACAGTGGAGGTTCCTTCTCTCCATGTTTCAATGAGCCTAGCTTGGACAAGTGGTGGACCTTTCTTTCTCTATATGTTTTAATAGAGTTAGCTTGGACAAGTGGTGGACCTTGGAATGAAACCCCCATGTAAAACATATCATGGGCATTTCAAGTGGTGAGAAAGGATACTATTTAAAATATAACCTTATAGGCTGGACAAGTGGTGGACCTTAACACATATTTCTTCTTAATATAATGACATAGAGTGTACAAGTGGTGAATCTTGAGACCAAACCACTCTTGCTACTAGGGATAATAGGTTGGACAAGTGGTGGACCTTGAATGTAAACCCCTCATGTACAAAATTATGGGTTTAGGGTATTTCAATGGAGCCTAGCTTGGAGACATGGTGGAGATTGCTTCTCTCAATGTTTCAATGGAACCTATCTTGGAGAAATGGTGGATCATCCTTCTCTCCATGTTTCAATGGAGCTATCTTGGACAAGTGGTGGACCTTTGCTTCTCTCTATGTTTTAATGGAGTTAGCTTGGACAAGTGGTGGGTCTTGGAACAAAACCCCTTTGTAAAACATAGCATGGACATTACAAGTGATGAGGAAAAATATCATTCAAGATATAACCTTATAGTTGGAAAAGTGGTGATGGACCTTGACAAGTGGTGAAGGATACCATTTAAGATATACCCTTATAGGTTGGACAAGTGGTGGACCTTAACACCCAGTTATTCTTAATATAATGACATAGAGTGGATAAGTGGTGAATCTTAAGACCAAATCACTCATGCTACTAGGTATAATACGTTAGAGAAGTGGTAGACCTTGAATGTAAACACCCCATGTACAAAATATCATGGTTTTAGGGTGTTTCAATGGAGCCTAGAATCTTGGAGACATGGTAGATCTTGATTCTTTCCATGTTTGAATGGCACCTATCTTGGAAAAATGATGGAGGTTACTTCTCTCCATACTTCAACGGAGCCTAGCTTTGACAAGTGGTGAACCTTTGCTTCTCTCTATGTTTGAATAGAGTTAGCTTGGACAAGTGGTGGACCTTTTTTCTCTCTATGTTTGAATAGAGTTAGCTTGGACAAGTGGTGGACCTTGGAATGAAACCCCCGTGTAAAACATATCATGGGCATTTCAAGTGGTGAGAAAGGATACCATTTAAGATATAACCTTATAGGTTGGACAAGTGGTGGACCTTAATACATAGTTCTTCTTAATATAATGACATAGAGTGTACAAGTGGTGTATCTTGAGACCAAACCACTCGTGCTACTAGGGATCCTAGCTTGGACAAGTGGTGGACCTTGGAAAAAAGTTCCCCCTGTACAACATAGCTGAGTTTTTTCATGTTTTAATGGAAGAGAGATTCGACAAATGGTGGAGCTTGCTTATCTCCATGTGGATTTTAGAACTAGCTTGGACAAGTGGTGGAGCTTTGCTTTTTTACTCTTCATAATACAATGATGTATAGGTTGGTTACATGGTGAATCTTAAGGCCAAACCTCCCATCTTACTAGAGATGATAGGTTGGACAAGTGGTCAACCTTCTATCATTTCTCCATGCCTATAATTAGACAATTAGTAGAACTAGCATCTTTCTATGTTTTCTAGAGCTGAGCTTGGACAAGTAGTGGACCTTGCTACTCTCTTCCCTTGGATTATTAGTTTGAAGACTCATTATATATACTTGGTTAGATCTATATAATTCCTCATTAGTTAGGTTACAAGTGGGTATGTAATTTGTTAGCCTCAAGGGACTTTGAATATTGAATAGTAAGAAAGTCAAGTGCTGGTTTGAAGATCTTTTGCTTATCTAAACTAGACTCTAACTCAATAATAAGTTTCATAAGTTCCACGAATTGTCCTATCTAGGCTCCAAAAGAGTCTTAATTGGTTTGTGCTAGATTCTAACTTCCTTGATGGGGTAGAATCCTAGAAAAATGAGGCACTATAAGTTTTACCTTAGCTCAAATGGATTTTTCACTTAAACTCGACTGCAATTTGGCTATCTAGTCTTTGTCTCGATGGAGTTTAACACTAGATACATAGTAGTGATATTTAAGCTTCATGTCTCTTCACTTGATCGAGATATGAGACCATACTTTCAAGGTCACCACTTGTCTTACCTAAAGACCAATGTGAGACATGGGAGCAAGAAAGCCATCCGATATTGTTTTAAGGACTATTACATAGGCAATCAATAACTTAAGTAAAGCAAAAAGACTTGGATCTTTCACAATTAATAACTTAAGTAAAGCCAAAAAGACTTGGATCTTTGACAGTTTTTTTCAAACTAAAAAAGCACAATCTCATGCTAACAAAACTATAAATCACAATTGAAAGGTTTGAACAAGAAAAAGATCAACAATCTTAATAAGAAGGATACTTTTCATTTCATTTGATGATTACAAACTAAAAGAAAGTCTCTCAAGAAATTGATAAACAAAAAATGTAGGTGACTGCTTCATTATTTTGAGCAAAAATATCAAAATCTCTATTGATTGAGCTCCATCTAGTAGTATCCTTTGTAAGATCCTGCAGAAGGAATAAAAAGAAAGATTTGTTAGATACCATGCACATGAGTGTTCAAGCATGTGTATCAAGAATATATGACATGTCACTAGTACCTTAGGGTTGCTTTCTATCCAGCCTTAGAAGATTGTTCTCAGCTTTCACCTTATTTATATAAGCCTTTGCTGTGGTTGCCTTCAAAACTCCTTTTGTGTTACAACCCAATTGCCTAGCTAAAGTGGTCAATTGTGACGCCTTCATGCTTTCAATGGGTGTACGCTCCTTTGCCAAGATCTCTTGTATTTGGGCTCTTCTCATTTCATTGCGGTGGCTTGTGTCACTTGCATCTTCAATGATAGTTTCATCTCTGTCACCTTTTGCAGGTGGTATTCTTCTTGTAAAGAACACCTTAGCTGACCAAACATCATTTTTCTGCTTCCAATACTCCATGATTTGTTTGTATTCACTATCATTTGTCACTATAGGTTGTCCATAACGATTAGAAGCAATTAAATCACGCACATCCCTTCTCTCATCAAGCTGAATCAAGTATGGCAGTAGCTCCTCCAAGAGCATATTGTCAACCATCTTCTCAGCATCAAATTGTGGTGGGAAAATGCAATTGTTTGCTGGTGAAATACATCCCTTGTAAGGAGAGTCATCAATAAGCACTGTTCTTTGTGGATCACATTCAAACCCCATGGCAATTTTGGCTAGAGGCTTGAACATTGCCTCAACGTTTGGATTGTCGGGTCTAAACAATTTTTGAGTTTGAGCGGTGTAGCAAACATCTTGCGACCAAATTGCAAAGAAAGGCAATGTATCCTCAGCTAAGTTGTTTAGTGCTGCAAGGATTTGATACACATTATTCCTAGTAGCTGTCGACCAAATTGCAACATTAAACCTTTGTAAAATAGTCTTCAAGAATTGGATGCAACCTGGCCTGAGTATAATATATCTTTTTGAATCCATTTGCACTGAGTTGTGGTGTGAGGATGGTTGAGGGGAACGTTTCAACAATAGACCATTTAAATCCAATATAATTGTAAGCATGGATTTCTCAACATCTACGCTACATGACGTAGTACCAATTGGCAATAGCTCGTGAGTGGACTTTTCAGTCTCTTTTGATGTATGTTGCATTTTTGAAGCATCGATTTCTTGGTTCTCATTATTGGAAGCTTGCTCAAGTTGCACAACACTAGACTCTAGTATAGAAATATCATCCATCTTGGGCACTTTAGAAACCATAGAATCTATGGATTCTATAGTTGTTGACTGAACCATAGGAGCATTATCCATCCCAGTTTGTGAATCTAAGAAAACACACACACAAATGGTATCTCAAAACCACTAGAATTTTATTCACCATATTTATATGTAGAACTCCTAGTAAGAAATTTATTTAAGGTAAAGTCGTTGTTAGAATCCTTGCAACCATTTTCAGCATTCGTACACCAAACACCACTTGTCTAAAATACAATCTACTAACTCAACATTTTCCATCCTACACTTTATTAAAGATGAGTACTTAAAGTGAAAACTAAAAGCCACCCTTGTTGAGGAAACATGGATACAAGGTCCACCAAATGTCCAACCTAGACTACAAGAAAATAATTAGAGATTTGGCTTAGATTTGGATTCAAAGGCCACCACTTATTCAAGTAAGATAACTCCACTTGTTTAAGACAGTAATGTTTGAAGCCCCACCACTTGTCCAACCTAGACATTGATTAAATTTTGGTAAGATTTATCACAAATCTAGAGTAGAATCAAGATTCTATGGCCAAGGTAGTCAAATATGTTAGACAACACACAAAGCATAAGAGCACTCTAGATTCTCGTTGAGCATAAACTAAACAATAATCAAATGTTATATTCACTTGAGATTTCATCCATGAAAAATGAAAATGATGCATGTACTTGAGATTTCCATCCATGTACAATACTTTACAATGTCAAGTAAAGTTATAGTCAGCAAACAACTCTTCTCCTGCTTCAACTTGACAAATAGTCTCAATGCATACATGGCCATATTCTTCTGACTTGATGTGTGAAGAGGTGCATTTATGCCAAGGTGGCAAAATTTGGATCAAATGTATAGCGTACGTTGGGACAGACATTTGTACTGTGAGAACTATTTATATAGCCCGACACGTTTCCTTCTTCTACACAACCAATAATGTATGATTGATCTTCCTCTTCTTCTATGTTTGGATCCTCTAGAAGAGAATATTTATAAGCTCTTGGAAATATTTTGCATATCTTTTTCCAGTCTTGAAATCTATACTTATGCCCTCCATAGTTTAGAATAGTCAAACCACTTTCCAGGGTAGTATGCACAAATAGCCCATAACCAGCTCCTTCAATACATGAAAGTCGCACTTCAAAATCCACACCGTTAATATGGAAAATTACATCTTTGGGAATAGGAAAAGTTGGTGTCCCAAAAGGATCTTCATGCCAATCATAGTGTGAAATACATCTAGTTTTTATATCACTTAACTCCTTTGTGTCTGCAAAAAGAGAAAATATTATGCATAAAATAATGACAATATCAAAGAAAGATATCATTATTTTATAGTCCAATAGGTCCATTGTATGGAAGACTTAGAGTGCCTCTTACATGGTGCCTCCAAGGTTTCCAAAAAATAAAATCATTGGAAAAAAAAGGCCACTGTGTCTCCAATCTATTGCCCATTTGAAGCATAGAGAGAACCAAGGTCCACCACTTGTCCAAGCTAGACATGGAGCATTGACACAAGATCCAACACTTATCCAAGAACCCTATAGTATATGTGGTAACATGGGATGCATTGATGCAACAAAAGTAGTCTAGCCTCCTCATCCATCTCTTTTTTCTTGTAGCCTAGAGGGATTAGTTTCAAGGTCTATCACTAGTCAAAAACTACACATAGAACATTGATACAAGGTTCCACCACATGTGAAACCTATCATCTCTAGTAGCATGGATGGTTTGATATCAAGGTTCATCGCGTGTCCTACCTATACTCTATTGTAGCATATAGATTCTGGTTTGGTGGTACTACACTTGTCCAAACTTGGCTTGTTGTTGATATCTGGAGGTAATCAAGGGTCCTCCACTTGTCCAAGTTAGGCATATAAAACAATTGCAAGGTCCACCATGTGTACAACATATGATTGATTATAGCATGCATGGTCTTATTTCATGGGCAACCATCTTCTCTCCAACATGTGTCCAACCTCGGCTCCATTGAAGCATGGAGAGAAGCAAGGTCCACCACTTATCAAAGCTATTATTTTCTCCCAGTGCTTTCAAAACCCATAATACGTTGTACATGGGGGGGGGGGATTCTTGTTTCAAGGTCCACCACTTGGCTAAGATTGGATCCATTGAAACATAAAGAGAAGCAAGCTCTACCATTTGTCCAAGCTAGGAGCCATTGAAACATGAAAACCCCATAATATGTTGTATACAGGGGTGTTTTTCAAGGTCTACCACTTGTCTAAGCTATGGTCCATTGGAACATGGAGAGAAGCAAAGCTCCACCACTTTTCTAAGCTAGGATCCATTGAAACATGGAGAGAAGCAAGCTCCATTGTTTGTCTAAGCTAGGCTCCATTGGAACATGGAGAAAACAAGCTCCACCACTTGCCTATTATTGCATAGAGATTCTGGTTTGAAGGTCCACCACTTGTCCAACCTTGCCTTCATGTATGGAGATAATCAAGAGTGCAATGCTTCTCTAAGCTAGGGACATAAAAGAGTTTCAAGGTCCACTACATATACGATCTATGATGGGTTGTAGCATGGGAGGTTTCATTTTAAGGTTGACCACTTCTCCAGCTCCGCTTGTCCAACCTCAGATCCATTGAAGAATGGAGAATAAAGGTGTACCAACTCTCCAAAATAGGCAAGACAATCTCTATAAAACCCATGAATTGTTAATATATGCTATGCTGTGGAGTTTTGTTTGAAGTTCCACTCCTTATCCAAGCTACAATCCATTGAAGCATGGAACTAAGTAAGATATATCTCTAGTCCAAGATAGGATCCATTGAAACATAGAGAGAATCAAGGTCCACCACTTGTCCAAGCTATGCATGGGTAATTGATATAAGGACCACTACGTTTTCACCTATACTATGCTCTATCATGGATGGTTTCATATCCCACCAATTTTCCAACCTATTTAGTAGGTTGTATTATGGGGGTTTGGTTTCAAGGTACTTCACTTGTCTAAGGTGGGTTCCATTGAACCATGGAGAGAAACAATGTCTACCACTTGTCCGAAATATGCTCCTTTAAAACATAAAAACAAGGTCCACCACTTGTCCAAGCTAAAGTTTCTCTCCATTGAAGCATGGAGAAACAAGGTCTACCACCTGTCCAAAATATGCTCCATTGAAACATAAAAGCAAGGTCCACCACTTGTCCAAGCTAATATAACAAATGGGTGTTGGTTACAAGGTGTACCACACTTGTCTAAACTAGTCTTCATGCAAGGTCTACCACATGTCCAAGCTATATGAGCTTGTTTTGAAGGTCTACCACACCTCTTGAAATTAGGATCCATGTAAGGTCCACCTTTTGTCAAGCTATGCATTTAATGAGTACTAAAACTAAGTAAATTGCAGTACTTAAATACCTTTCCAAGCTCATTAAGATTTTGGTCTCTAAGGCCGGCCACCACCACATGTCTAATCTATGCTCTAATTGATTACTTATGCTAGTTCTCAAAGTCCAAACATAAGCTCCCTTCTAGCAAGGTTAGTTTAAATTTAGGCTCCAGCACCTGTCTAAGCTAGGTTCAATTTATGAAGCATCACCATTTAACCATGCTACGATCTAATGTATCATATCAAGGGGGTATTGATAAAAGGTCCAAAACTTATTGAGTTCAAGCTCTTAAGTAATTAAGTCTTTGTGAGTATTAAATGTTATAGTTTTAGTCTAAAGATCCACCATTCAAAAACTCAAGTAATTTACTATTTACATTCAAACCTTGAATGCTTGAGATAAAAAATACAAACTCAATCAATACTATATAAAGCAAAATCTAACATTAAGAGTATCAAATCAGTAACAAGAAACACTAACATGCACAAGAAACTCAAAACATACGTGTCTCCATTTCCAAAAAGTCCTCCATTGACAGAGGATGTTGTTGTTGTTCTTCTTCTTCTCTTTGTGGAGAGCACTCCTCTGTAACAGGCACAATGTCGCCTGATTGCGAAGTGGATTGTTGAAGTCCAGCCCATTTTTCTATATCTTCATGAGACTTAACAAAGTCTAGCAGCATGGTCTCCACGCTTTTTGCCTCCTCCACACTATCAATTAAGCAGATAACTTCTTTTTTCTGTTGTATTCCTTCTTGTGCAACCAAGGAGCCATCACCAAAAACATCAACAAGCTTGCGGTCTTCAAAACAATATGTACGAATAGTGCTTGACCAAAGCTCTTTTTTTGGCCTCCAAATATTGCAAATCTGACATATCGTTATCTGCTACTTGAAGAAGAGAACAATCAATTGGCATGGGATGTTCCTCTGATCTTCTTCTCAGGTCTTCAAATGCATTGCCTTGTCCCAAGAAGGCAATAACTGTTAGGAATTGAATTGATCCTTTGCAAGGAGCTGATGGAAAGTGATGCAATGCACCACAACAATGGTAGCTCAGATTATCTCCCATGGCGTGAAAGGCACATTGCAATTTTGTGAAGTTAGTGAAATCCACAAATGCAAGAAAGACAAATCCAGGATCTGTTGACCCTCCAGCAATAGCCAAGATCCCATCCAAAGCATTTTTAAATGTCTCCTCACTCCACTTCAAATTGCCTCCAACGTTTTTTGTCATATCTAAAACACATAAGCCAATAGGCACTTTATTATTGAAGTGGCGCATCAAGTAGAGATTGCCTTCCATTTGTAGGCTCACCACATAGATTGACCATGGCAAATCTCTAGGCTCAGTTTTCTCCTTTTGAAGGTGAATTGCCCATTGCATGTATTTTATTGCTCCATCTGGAAAAGCCATTTTCTTTGTTCCACGCGTCAAACTAGATCTGATCCATTCTCGCATAGCATTAAAATTGTTTTATAAACAACATCATTGATGTTATACATTTTGACCACCTCCTCCCAGTCTTTACATGGTGAAGACTCATTCAAATTGTTGAAGCCTTCAAGAAGTGCATCTTGAATCAATTTGTCTTGCTTCAACTGCTTGATTCGATCATACATGTCAGTTGCATCACCATCCTTTGCACTCTTTGACAGTAAAATCTTCTCATCTCTAATCTCTTCTTGAATAGTCTTTACCTCTGATTCCTCAAGGCCACAAAGGTATCTAAATACAGTTGTTGGGGGTTTCTTATTCTCCTCTTCTAGATTTTCAATGATTTTATCCAGCAATCATAAATTAAATCAGAGTACGTGACCATGTGTGCCTGTTTAGCAATCCAACTTGCTGCTGCACTCATTCTTGCCAATCGAAGAAAAGCCTAAAAATAAATAGAGAAATAATTAAACTATTGAGCAAGATTTGTTAATTAAACACTATCAAAAAGACAAAGAAAATAACTTACATCCCATCCGGCACGAGATGCATGTCCCTCTGCAATTCCACTTGCTGCCTTTGGTGGTCGTCCTGAGAAGATCCATTGACTCCGTAAATGTCTCAATATTTGGCTGTAAGGTTGCTTGACATACAATGCCTGAGCCTCCTCATTTGCAATGGCAGATATAGCAGTTGCAACAAATGGAGGAGCATTCACAACAATGCGAGCCTTTCTAAATTTATACACGCTAATCAGTCTTTCAAAGATCTCTTTGTTGTTTTGTTCATTGTGAAGCAAAACTTTTGCAGCATAGATTGAATGCTGCCCATCAAGAATCCAATAATGATAATCTTTAATTTTTTGCTCCTCTACCTCTTCTACTGCCAAAGGAGTCCCCTTCTTTGATTTTGCATTTCGAACAGGCATCAAATATGCACATGCTGCAGGCTTGGTCGTACTCCGTGAAAATCCAAATAACACACTTTCAGCGTGTTTTTTATCCATAATACGTGCATTATAGTGATCAGGAGCAAGCCAACAATTTTGAATAGGGATATCAAATTCCTATATTGGAAAGGAAAATAATTTATGTACTTATTCATTCCACCTGTATCTTTTTCTTGTCCTTTCATGGCCTCAGCTTCTAAAACATCTGGATCCACAATTCTCATCTTTGACATTGAACCCTCTGTTGATGAGGATGCCAAAGATGCCTTGTCTACATCCAAAATGGAACTAGTTCGCTTAGCTTCTACTTTCTGCACTTTTGCTTGCTTCTTTGTGGATGGTGGTCGTGAAGCTTTCACCTTTTCGTTGTAGTGTGGCAATGATGGAGCTTTGAAGTTGATCTGCTGTGATATTTGGATTTGATTCTGCAAACTTCCATCCTCGAGAAAACATTGTCTCTTCTTTGTTTCTAGACATGCGCTCCAATGCATATGCTCCTGGAGATAGTTGAAATTCTAGATTCATTGGAACTAGAATGTCAATGCATTCCACCTCTGGATGACTATCAACTACAGAGACAGATGCTTCCACAACTTGTCCAACATCTTCAAACAAGCTGTCATTCTTTCCTTTTTGGCAATAAATAGATGCACCTTATGAAATTGTGCACCCTCTATACCATGTATGTCCAAATACCATTTCCTAAGATCATTGCAAGTATAGTCAACTGAGACAGCAACCCTTGCAACCTGTTTTTTGGAGCCATCTTTCCTGAAACAAAAAAAACCAAATGTTATTTTAACATATACTTTTTTGTAATGGATTAAGTTTGTGTGAATACAAGTTCCACCACTTGTTCAAGCTAGATCTAAGCAAGTATACATAGTGATCATTTAAGCTAGTAAACTAAGGGAAGGGAGAAGTAAGGTCCACCACTTGTCCAAGCTCAGCTCTAGACAACATGGAGAGATTGGAGGTCTACTAATTGTCTAATATAGGCTAACTATATTGAAACATAGAGAGAAGCAAAGGTCCACCACTTGTCCTCTAGGGTCCATTGAAACATGGAGAGAAGGATGCTCCACCATTTGTCCAAAATAGGCTCCATTGAAACATGAAGAGAAGCAAGATGCACCATGTCTTTGAGATGCTAGGCTCCATTGAAATACCTTAAACCCATGATATTTTGTATATGTGGGGTTTAAATTCAAGGTCCACCACTTGTCCAACCTATTATCCCTAGTAGCATGAGTGGTTTGGTCTCAAGATTCACCACTTTTCCACTCTATGTCATTATATTAAGAAGATCTGGGTGTTAAGGTCCACCACTTGTCCAACCTATAAGGCTATATCTTAAATGGTATTATTTACCACCACTTGGAATGCACATGATGGGTTTTACATAGGGTATGGTTCCAAGGTCCACCACTTGTCCAAGCTAACTCTATTGAAACATAGAGAGAATCAAAGGTCCACCACTTGTCCAAGCTAGGCTCCATTGAAACATGGAGAGAAGGATGCTCCACCATTTGTCCAAGCCAGGTTTGATTGAAACATGAAGAGAAGCAAGCTGCACCATGTCTCCAAAATGCTAGGCTCCATTGAAATATCTTAAACCCATGATATTTCGTACATGGGGGGTTTACATTCAAGGTCCACCACTTGTCCAACCTATTATCACTAGTAGCATGAGTGGTTTGATGTCAAGATTCACCACTTTTCCACTCTATGTCATTATATTAAGAAGATCTGGGTGTTAAGGTCCACCACTTGTCCAACCTATAAGGCTATATCTTAAAGGTATTCTTCTTCTCACCACTTGGAATGACCATGATAGGTTTTACATGGGGGTTTGGTTCCAAGTTCCACCACTTGTCCAAGCTAACTCTATTGAAACATAGAGAGAAGCAAAGGTCCACCACTTGTCTAAGCTAGGGTCCATTGAAACATGGAGAGAAGGATGCTCCACCATTTGTCCAAGATAGGCTCCATTGAAACATGAAGAGAAGCAAGCTGCACCATGTCTCCAAGATGCTAAGATCCATTGAAATACCTTAAACCCACGATATTTTGTACATGGGGAGTTTACATTCAAGGTCCACCACTTGTCCAACCTATTATCTCTAGTAGCATGAGTGGTTTGGTCTCAAGATTCACCACTTTTCCACTCTATGTCATTACGTTAAGAAGATCTGGGTGTTAAGGTCGACCACTTGTCCAACCTATAAGGGTATATCTTAAAGGGTATTCTTTCCACCACTTGAATGTCCATGATATGTTTTACATGGGGGTTTGGCTCCAAGGTCCACCACTTGTCCAAGCTAACTCTATTGAAACATAGAGAGAAACAAAGGTCCACCACTTGTCCAAGCTAGGCTCCATTGAAACATGGAGAGAAGGATCCTCTACCATTTGTCGAAGCCAGGTTTTCAAGCCATTGGAAACATTAAACAGAAGCAAGCTACACCACTTTTCACCAATTTGAATATTTGGGTCCATTGTCATATGTTATACATGGGGGTTTGGTTTTGTTTCAAGGTCCACCACTTGTCCAAGCTAACTCTATTGAAACATAGAGAGAATCAAAGGTCCACTCCAATTTCCAAGCTAGGCTCCATTGAAAGCATGGCGAGAAGATGCTCTACCTTGTGTCCAGCTAACTCCATTTGAAACATGGGGGTTTACATTCAAGGTCCACCACTTGTCCAACCTATTCACTCTAGTAGCATGAGTGGTTTGGTCTCAAGATTCACCATTTTTCACTCTATGTCATTAATTAAGAATATTTGGGTGCTAAGGTCACCACTTGTCCAACCTATAAGGCTATATCTTAAACTTTATTCTTTCTCACCACTTGGAGTTACCAGATAGGTTTTACATGGGGGTTTGGTTCCAAGGCCCACCACTTGTCCAAGCTAACTCTATTGAAACATAGAGAGAAGCAAAGGTCCACCACTTGTCCAAGCTAGGCTCCATTGAAACATGGAGAGAAGGATGCTCCACCATTTGTCCAAGATAGGCTCCATTGAAACATGAAGAGAAGCAATCTGCACCATGTCTCCAAGATGCTAGGCTCCATTGAAATACCTTAAACCCACGATATGTTTACATGGGGGGTTTACATTCAAGGTCAGTCACTTTTCCAACCTATTATCTCTAGTAGCATGAGTGGTTTGGTCTCAAGATTTACCACTTTTCCACTCTATGTCATTCTATTTGAAGATCTAGGTTCTAAGGTCGACCACTTGTCCAACCTATAAGGCTAGATCTTAAAGGTTTATTATTTCTCACCACTTGGAATGACCATGATAGGTTTTACATGGGGGTTTGGTTCCAAGGTCCACCACTTGTCCAAGCTAACTCTATGGAAACATAGAGAGAAGCAAAGGTCCACCACTTGTCCAAGCTAGGCTCCACTGAGACATTTAGAGAAGGATGCTCCACCATTTGTCCAAGATAGGCTCCATTGAAACATGAAAAAAGCAAGTGCACCATGTCTCCAAGATGCTAGGCTCCATTGAAATACCTTAAACCCATGATATTTCGTACATGGGGTTTTACATTCAAGGTCACCACTTGTCCACCTATTATCCTTAGTAGCATGAGTGGTTTGGTCTCAAGATTCACCACTTTTCCACTCTATGTCATTAGTTATGAAGATCCAGTTTTAAGGGTCGACTCAACGTTGTATCAGTCAGCCACTTTTCCAAGCTATTATCCCTAGTAGCATGAGTGTTTGGTTTCTCAGATTTCACCACTTTTCACTCTATGTCATTATATAAAGAAGATCTAGGTGTTAAGGTCGACCACTTGTCCAACCTATAAGGGTATATCTTAAAGGGTATTCTTTCTCACCACTTGAATGTCCATGATATGTTTTACATAGGGGTTTGGTTCCAAGGTCCACCACTTATCCAAGCTAACTTATTCTTCTCATAGAGAAAGCAAAGGGCCACCACTTGTCCAAGCTAGGCTCCATTGAAACATGGAGAGAAGGATGCTCCACCATTTGTCGAAGCTAACTCTATTGAAACATGAAGGTTACAATTCAAGGTCCACTAGTTGTCCAACCTATTAACGCTAGTAGCATGAGGGTTTGGTCTCAAGATTCACCACTTTTTTCACTCTGTGTCATTATATTAAGAAGAATATTGGGGTATAAGGTCCACCACTTGTCCAACCTATAAGACTATATCTTAATGGTTATTCTTTCTGACCACTTGGAGTGACCATGAAAGGTTTTACATGGGGGTTTGGTTCCAAGGTCCACCACTTGTCCAAGCTAACTCTATTGAAACATAGAGAGAAGCAAAGGTCCACCACTTGTCTAAGCTAGGGTCCATTGAAACATGGAGAGAAGGATGCTCCACCATTTGTCCAAGATAGGCTCCATTGAAACATGAAGAGAAGCAAGCTGCACCATGTCTCCAAGATGCTAGGCTCCATCGAAATACCTTAAACCCACGTTATTTTGTACATGGGGAGTTTACATTCAAGATCCACACTTGTCCAACCTATTATCGCTAGTAGCATGAGTGGTTTGCTCTCAAGATTCACCACTTTTCCACTCTCTGTCATTATATTAAGATATTGTGGGTGTTAAGGTCCACCACTTGTCCAACCTATAGGCTACATCTTAAAGGTTATTCTTTCTTACTACTTGGAGTGACCATGATAGGTTTTACATGGGGGTTTGGTTCCAAGGTCCACCACTTGTCCAAGCTAACTCTATTGAAACATAGAGAGAAGCAAAGGTCCACCCCTTGTCTCTAAGCTAGGGTCCATTGAAACATGGAGAGAAGGATGCTCCACCATTTTGTCAAGATAGGCTCCATTGAAACATGAGGAGAAGCAAGGTGCACCATGTCTCCAAGATGCTAGGCTCCATCGAAAACATTAAACCCACGATATGTCGTAGATGAGGGTTTACATTCAAGGTCCACACTTGTCCAAGCTATTATTGGTAGTAGCCTGAGTGGTTTGGTCTCAAGATTCACCCTTTTTCCACTCTATGTCATTATATTAAGAATATGCGCGTGTTAAGGTCCACCACTTGTCCAACCTATAAGGCTACATCTTAAAGGTTATTCTTTATTACCACTTGGAGTGACCATGATAGGTTTTACATGGGGGTTTTGGTTCTCAAGGCCACCACTTGTCCAAGCTAGGGTCCATTGAAACATGGAGAGAAGGATGCTCCACCATTTGTCCAAGATAGGCTCCATTGAAACATGACGAGAAGCAAGCTGCACCATGTCTCCAAGATGCTAGGCTCCATCGAAATACATTAAACCCACGATATTTCGTAGATGAGGGGTTTACATTCAAGGTCCACCACTTGTCCAAGCTATTATTGCTAGTAGCCTGAGTGGTTTGGTCTCAAGATTCACCACTTTTATTAAGAATATGTGGGTGTTAAGGTCCACCACTTGTCCAACCTATAAGGCTACATCTTAAAGGTTATTCTTTATTACTACTTGGAGTGACCATGATAGGTTTTACATGGGGGTTTGGTTCCAAGGTCCACCACTTGTCCAAGCTAACTCTATTGAAACATAGAGAGAAGCAAAGGTCCACCCCTTGTCTAAGCTAGGGTCCATTGAAACATGGAGAGAAGGATGCTCTCCACCATTTGTCCAAGGTAGGCTCCATTGAAACATGAGGAGAAGCAAGGTGCACCATGTCTCCAAGATGCTAGGCTCCATCGAAAACATTAAACCCACGATATGTCGTAGATGAGGGGTTTACATTCAAGGTCCACCACTTGTCCAAGCTATTATTGTAGTAGCCTGAGTGGTTTGGTCTCAAGATTCACCACGTTTTCCACTCTATGTCATTATTTAAGAAATATGCGGTGTTAAGGTCCACCACTTGGTCCAACCTATAAGGCTACATCTTAAAGGTTATTCTTATTACCACTTGGAGTGACCATGATAGGTTTTACATGGGGGTTGGTTCCAAGGTCCACCACTTGTCCAAGCGCAGGGTCCATGGAAACTAGGGATTGAAATGGAGGAAGGATGCTCACCATTTGTCCAATGATAGCTCCATTGAACATGACGAGAAGCAAGCTGCACCATGTCTCCAAGATGCTAGGCTCCATCGAAATACATTAAACCCACGATATTTCGTAGATGAGGGGTTTACATTCAAGGTCCACCACTTGTCCCAGCTATTATTGCTAGTAGCTGATGGGTTGGTCTCAAGATTCCACCACTTTATTTAAGAATATGTGGGGTGTTAAGGTCCACCACTTGTCCAACCTATAAGGCTACATCTTAAAGGTTATTCTTTCTTACCACTTGGAGTGACCATGATAGGTTTTACATGGGGGTTTGGTTCCAAGGTCCACACTTGTCCAAGCTAACTCTATTGAAACATAGAGAGAAGCAAAGGTCCACCACTTGTCTAAGCTAGGGTCCATTGAAACATGGAGAGAAGGATGCTCCACCATTTGTCCAAGGTAGGCTCCATTGAAACATGAGGAGAAGCAAGGTGCACCATGTCTCCAAGATGCTAGGCTCCATCGAAAAACATTAAACCCACGATATGTCGTAGATGAGGGTTTACATTCAAGGTCCACCACTTGTCCAAGCTATTATTGTAGTAGCCTGAGTGGTTTGTTCATCAGATTCACCACTACATCCACTTTAGTCATTATATAAGAAGTTGGTGTGTTAAGGTCCACCACTTGTCCAACCTATAGGCTACATCTTAAAGGTTATTCTTTATTAACTACTTGGAGTGACCATGAATAGCTTTTTGTCATAAAATCTAATATCTAACTAACCCAAATGATTTTCTCATATTAAATTGATCACTTAATGTGGGAGAATAAACGGGAACAAGTGTTAAGATATAGGTATGTGCTTATAGATCTATCTCAACACGGGGCCAATGGTAAAGGGGCCCAAAAGGGAGATGGTCTATCAAAGAGCAAGGCTAACCAATGGAGCATAAGACCTTAGGGTTAGCTTCATTGAAGACCTCCAATAAATGTGTGTAAAAGTCCTTTGACCTTAAGTAAGCTAGGGCTGAGCTTGAGGTGGGAACCCGGCCCAAGCTCGAGGTGCTTGTCATGCTTGAGGTGTTTTTCATGCTTGAGGTGCTTGATTAAGATGCTTGAGGTGCTTGACTGGCTCCAAGCTTGAGGTGCTTGACTTGCTGCATGATTAAAGTACTTGAGGTGCCTTGAGAAGCTTGCCTGAGATGCTTGTGGGAACACCCCCTAGTTCAAGTGCTTTGTCATGCTTGGTGAGTAAGGTGCTTGATCACCTAAAAGTCAAAAGCATTCCTACAAGAGGGGGGGCGAGCCCTTTTCCTAGGGGCTAGAGAGAGAACACCCAATCACACACACAAGGGAAGCCCAACTTGAAGAGGCAGCAAGAACACATGTCAGGCCCCTACCCATGTTACCTTCATGTGTTGCTTGAAGCCTATTGGCTAGGCTTCAAAGGGGTCCAATGATAAATTACATGAATTATCTAATTGTTTTAGCATTTATCAAGTCCTCTCTCTCTCAAAGGGGAAAGGGGGACACTTGTCCCAAGGCTACCCATGTTGCTTGTAATGGCTCTTGCTTGTGATTGGCTAGGCCTGCAGGGGTCCAATGAGCTTCAGGCATGAGCTACAAGGGGGGTCGACCCAAGCAAGCTAGGGGGGTGCCTAGGGGGTATACTCACCCACACACACTCACAAGCACTCTCATTGTGTGATATGCAAAGTGCAAGAGCTCCCTCTCCAAGCAAGTAGAGGTTGAGAGCCTACACCAACACTCTTGGCTATGGAGTGCAAATCCAACCAAGAGCCATGCTTCAATGCTTAAGCTTGCCATATCCTTCTTCTTCATTACTATGCTATTATGTATGCTAGCAACAAGAGTATGATAAGTGAGGAACTAATTCTTTCTCCTACGAAATGTTTCTTCTTCCTCTTCCCTACCCTCATTCCCTGCTAGCTCTCTCCACCTTCGAAGGTGTTTGAGGTCTTGGGACTGAGGCTTGGGATAGTTAAAGCTTTCGTCAAGTTTATGTTATGTTTGTGGTGCATGAAGCCTTCCATCTTCATGGCATCACCTAGGTCACAAGGAACACAAAGACTGTATTGTAACAAGTCTCTCTTTATGGAGAAATCATAATACAAATGCCTATTGGAGGGGGGACCGGCTCCACATAAATCCGGTCCTCAATTGTTGTCATGTTCTCTAAACTCTCTCTCTTGCAAAAGTATTGTCTATGCCAAGTTAACTATTTGCTATGATTATGTTGCTATCTTCAATTATGTCTACCCTCTATGCTCACAAAATCATTTCTTGAAAGTACTCTCATTAAATTCCGCTATTCTCAAATTGAATAGGCAAATTTTATTGTTCCAAGGTCCACCACTTGTCCAAGCTAACTCTATTGAAACATAGAGAGAAACAAACGTCCACCACTTGTCCAAGCTAGGGTCCATTGAAACATGGAGAGAAGGATGCTCCACCATTTGTCAAAGATAGGCTCCATTGAAACATGAGGAGAAACAAGGTGCACCATGTCTCCAAGATGCGAGGCTCCATCGAAAAACATTAAACCCACGATATGTCGTAGATGAGGGGTTTACATTCAAGGTCCAACACTTGTCCAAGCTATTATTGGTAGTAGCCTGAGTGGTTTGGTCTCAAGATTCACCACTTTTCCACTCTATGTCATTATATTAAGAATATGCCCGTGTTAAGGTCCACCACTTGTCCAACCTATAAGGCTACATCTTAAAGGTTATTCTTTATTACCACTTGGAGTGACCATGATAGGTTTTACATGGGGGTTTGGTTCCAAGGTCCACCACTTGTCCAAGCTAACTCTATTGAAACATAGAGAGAAACAAAGGTCCACCACTTGTCCAAGCTAGGGTCCATTGAAACATGGAGCTAAGGATGCTCCACCATTTGTCCAAGATAGGCTCCATTGAAACATGACGAGAAGCAAGGTGCACCAAGTCTCCAAGATGCTAGGCTCCCTCGAAATACATTAAACCCACGATATTTCGTAGATGAGGGGTTTACATTCAAGGTCCACCACTTGTCCAAGCTATTATTGCTAGTAGCCTGAGTGGTTTGGTCTCAAAATTCACCACTTTTATTAAGAATATGTGGGTGTTAAGGTCCACCACTTGTCCAACCTATAAGGCTACATCTTAAAGGTTATTCTTTCTTACTACTTGGAGTGACCATGATAGGTTTTACATGGGGGTTTGGTTCCAAGGTCCACCACTTGTCCAAGATAACTCTATTGAAACATAGAGAGAAGCAAAGGTCCACCCCTTGTCTAAGCTAGGGTCCATTGAAACATGGAGAGAAGGATGCTCCACCATTTGTCCAAGGTAGGCTCCATTGAAACATGAAGAGAAGCAAGGTGCACCATGTCTCCAAGATGCTAGGCTCCATCGAAAAACATTAAACCCACGATATGTCATAGATGAGGGGTTTACATTCAAGGTCCAACACTTGTCCAAGCTATTATTGGTAGTAGCCTGAGTGGTTTGGTCTCAAGATTCACCACTTTTGCACTCTATGTCATTATATTAAGAATATGCGCGTGTTAAGGTCCACCACTTGTCCAACCTATAAGGCTACATCTTAAAGGTTATTTTTTATTACCACTTGGAGTGACCATGATAGGTTTTACATGGGGGTTTGGTTCCAAGGTCCACCACTTGTCCAAGCTAACTCTATTGAATCATACAGAGAAGCAAAGGTCCACCACTTGTCCAAGCTAGGCTCCATTGAAACATGGAGAGAAGGATGCTCCACCATTTGTCGAAGCTAACTCTATTGAAACATGGGGGGTTTACGTTCAAGGTCCACCACTTGTCCAAGCTATTAGTGCTAGTAGCATGAGTGGTTTTGTCTCAAGATTCACCACTTTTTCACTCTATGTCATTATATTAAGAATATTAGGGTGTTAAGGTCCACCACTTGTCCAACCTATAAGGCTATATCTTTAAGGTTATTCTTTCTCACCACTTGGAGTGACCATGATAGGTTTTACATGGTGGTTTGGTTCCAAGGTCCACCACTTGTCCAAGCTTAACTCTATTGAATAATAGAGAGAAGCAAAGGTCCACCACTTGTCCAAGCTAGGGTCCATTGAAACATGGAGAGAAGGATGCTCCACCATTTGTCCAAGATAGGCTCCATTGAAACATGAAGAGCAGCAAGATGCACGATGTCTCCAAGATGCTAGGCTCCATCGAAATACCTTAAACCCACGATATTTCGTAGATGGGGGGTTTACTTTCAAGGTCCACCACTTGTACAAGCTATTATCGCTAGTAGCATGATTGGGTCTCAAGATTCACCAGTTTTCCACTCTATGTCATTATATGAAGAATATATGGGTGTTAAGGTCCACCACTTGTCCAACCTATAAGGCTATATCTTAAATGATATTTTTTCTCACCACTTGGAATGTGCATGATATGTTTTACATGGGGTTTTGTTCCAAGGTCCACCACTTGTCCAAGCTAGATGTATTACATATATATTATACATACAATATCAACTAGATTCTCTACCTATCATGTCCAGTAGCATGGATGCTCTAGCTTTAAGGTCCACCACTTGTCCAACCTATACTCTCTTATGTAAGGGAGATCTCGCTATAAATTCAAAACCTTCCCGCCTAAATTTAAAATATCCCTCCCAAATTTTAAATATCCCGCCTAAATTTTAAAATATCCCGCCCAAATTTTAGAATTCAAACTTTTTTATAAAATCTAAATTTTACCACTTAAATTTAAAATATTCTACGCGAAATTGATTTTAAATTCAAGTTTACCACAAAAAGATATCATTATACCACCTAAATTCAAATATGCAAACCTCAAATCATTATATTGTACATAAATTCAAACAAATTCAAATTAACAAGCCTAAACTGATATTAGTTTGCATAGATATGAATTTATCACACCTAAATAAATGTCACCATGTTAGAGAGAGTGGTTAGAGAATTTGAACAAGGTCCACCACTTGTCCAACCTAGATACCAAGAAGGATTGAGTGTACAAGGTATTGTTTGGAGGTCCTTATAGTCCACTGGTCTCAAGGTCCACCACTTGTGGTAAGGGTCACCAAAAAGTGTATATATTCATCCAAAAAATACACGTATTCTTGGTCTACATGTCCTAGTTTCAACCATTTATGTCCATTAGGTGTATCACTAAACAACACTACTTTTTTTGAGAAACAGAAGTTACAATCATATCTACAAATGGATTAGAGGAAAATCAGCTCAGCATACATCCAGAACTCGCTACAAGAATCGACTTTAACAGATCACGCAAGTAAGTCTTCCATTCAA
The DNA here is from genome assembly GCF_014529385.1 of Adiantum capillus-veneris. NCBI lineage: Eukaryota > Viridiplantae > Streptophyta > Polypodiopsida > Polypodiales > Pteridaceae > Adiantum > Adiantum capillus-veneris. The sequence goes on along the minus strand of NC_140941.1, from coordinate 57,500,275 downwards.
TTTTACTAGTATTACAATGTGTTAGTTATTTGTGATATTTATGTATGTATATATACTATGTGTGCATATCGTAATTAAGTGTAATTGTGTATCTGCATTATGTATGAGTATTACAATGAAATAACACAAATATACATACATACACATAGATAACACAGACGCACACATACATGAGCATGTATTTTCAAGAGAGAGATAGCAAGATACAGAGATAGATAGATAGAGAGAGAGAGAGATAAATACCTGTTTTTTAGAGAGAGGAGAGAGAAAGATAACAGATTTCACTGTGTTTATGTATGTGGAAGAGAGGAAGACGATGTATGGGAATATGTGCACGTATTTTCAAGAGAGAGACAACAAGATAACAGATTTCATTGCGGTTATGTATGTGGAAGTGAGGAAGACGATGTGTGGGAATATGTGCATGTATTTTCAAGAGAGAGACAGCAAGATAACAGATTTCACTGTGGTTATGTATGTGGAAGAGAGGAAGACGATGTGTGGGAATATGTGTATGTGTGCGGGGATACTTTTAAACTATGTATCTCTGTCTTTTGACGAGAGAGTGTGTGTGCAAGAAGAGTTACAGAGAACCATCTTCTCTATATGGAGAAAGACAGAGAGTGAGGGAGAGAGAAATACCTGTTTTTTCTCTATTCGTGAGGTGTGCAATGTCTCCTGAGAAGAAGCTATGCCCGATCCTGCCCTTCTGGAAAGCGTTGTGTACGCTGCTGTTTCTTTATCTTGTGCGCGAACTTTCAATCCTGTGCACTCCACCTGTGTGTTGTGTACGATGCCGAGCTTGCTCCTCTACGCGCGCGTATACTCCAACTGTGTGCGATCCGTGTGCGCTTTCTGTGTGTTTGCTGCTCGCCTGCTTTCTCTGTGTGCGTTGCTCGTGCGCTCTCTGTGTGCCTAATCTTGATAGGGTTTATTAGAATGCCACGTATGCTACAAGTCCATGTTTTATCATAGGATTAAAAAAAACAAAAGCAATATAAAACATTAACCAATTCACACGGCCAAAATTAAAGAAATCATGGTTGAAAATATGAAAAACATGCGTAACTCTATACTAGGAATTCACTTTTAAAAAAGAAAATCTTTGGGTGCCCCTTGACCCCGCCCGGGGCGCTGCCCCGAACCCCGCCCAGAACAATATCCCAAAATCAACCTCCCAAGCCCCGCCGTCGAGAGTGCTATATTCCACATCCCAATCAAGAGCGCTACCCCCAAACCTCACGTGGAAGCGCTGCCTTGTCACCCCATTGTGGCATTGCCCTAAGACCCCGCATCCGGAGTGCTAAATGGGAACATTCTTCATTAGTGAAATTTTGAACATAAATTATATTAGCATATACTTAAATATAATACAAATATGACATATTAACTATACTACTAATTTACTATAGCAGTTCTAGATTATGTCCCATACTATATTTAAGGTGCCAAAGGTTTGGCCTTATGGTCCTAGATTTAGCCAAGTGGTCAACACATATAGGACCAAGTACACACTGTGCCACAAAACTTGGCCACCACTTCACTTGCCAAAGTTTAGGCCACATGGTCAATCCTAAGTTTCCAATGTTCTTATTATGTCACCTTTTGCCTCGTGGAAAACCTAGGCTTGTTTTCACATACTCAGGCACTTCAAGCCACAATAAATTTTCATTACTCTTCGGCAACCCTTTTGTTCAAGTCTTTGAAAAAACATTGTTTAAGGCCACCCTAAACCATTTTCATTTAGGGGTGTCTAAAACTAGCTTTTTGGCAATTCGAGAAGAAAATGGTCAAAGTTTAATACTTAGTTTTAACCACTTGACCAATTCAAATATTGGAAAGCAAGGTCTTGTAATACTTTTCTTTGGACATCACACATTAAAACTAGGTCCCTCACTTGTCCAAGCTATGCTCTAATACAATAAAGGGCTTTTGGTTTCAAGATGCACCACTTTCCCAACCTTGATTCCATTAAAGAAGCTAGCTCTACTTAGACATTTAATAGCAAGGTCCTACAGCAGTTCAGATTGAACATTTTCCATGGCACCTAGGTCCACCACTTATCTAAGCTATGCTCTAATAGAGTAAGGGGGTTTTGGTTTCAAGATCCACCACTTGTCCAAACTTGATTTGGGAAGAAAGGTCCTATAATAGTTTGCTTTGGACATTCACCATTACAACTAAGTCCACCACTTCTCCAAGCTATGTTCTAATACACTAAGGAGGTTTTGGTTTCAAGGAGAACCACTTGTACGACTTTGTTTTTGGAAGTAAGGTCTTTACATAGTTCACCTTGGACCTTGGACATTGGATACTACAACTAAGCCCACCACTTGTCCAAGCTATCCTCTATATATAGCCAAAGGGTTTGAATTTCAAGATTCACCACTTTTCCAACCTTTCTTCCATTAAAGAAAGGAGCATTATAACTAGGTCCACCACTTGTCCAAGCTATGCTCTGATATAGAAAGGGGATTTTGGTTTCAAGGTCCACCACGTGTTCAACCTTGCAAGACTCAAGGGATACTTGGACATTGGAAAGCATAGTCCTATAGTAGTTGATAGGTGGCAGTGGGTATTACAACTAGGTCCAACCTATGCTCTCATATAGCAAAGAGGCTTTGCTTTCAAGGTCCACCACTTGTCCAACCTTGTTTCCATTAAAGAAATGAGGGGCTACGTAAACATTGGCAAGCAAGGTAGCAAGGTCCTAAGGTGTTTCACCTTGGATATTGGGCATTATAACTAGGTCCACCACGTGTCCAAGCTATGCTCTGATAAAGAAAGGGGATTTTCGTTTCAAGGTCCACCATGTGTTCAACCTTTCTAATATAGAAAGGGGATTTTCGTTTCGAGGTCCACCACGTGTTCAACCTTGAAAGACTCAAGGGATACTTGGACATTGGAAATCATAGTCCTATAGTAGTTGATAGGTGGCAGTGGGTATTAAAACTAGGTCCAACCTATGCTCTAATATAGCAAAGAGGCTTTGGTTTCAAGGTCCACCACTTGTCCAACCTTACTTCCATTAAAGAAATGAGGGGCTACGTAAACATTGGCAAGCAAGGTAGCAAAGTCCTAAGGTATTTCACCTTGGATATTGGGCATTATAACTAGGTCCACCACTTGTCCAAGCTATGCTCTCATATAGCAAAGAGGCTTTGCTTTCAAGGTCCACCACTTGTCCAACCTTGCTTCCATTAAAGAAATGAGGGGCTATGTAAACATTGGCAAGCAAGGTAGCAAGGTCCTAAGGTGTTTCACCTTGGATATTGGGCATTATAACTAGGTCAACCACTTGTCCAAGCTATGCTCTGATAAAGAAAGGGGATTTTCGTTTCAAGGTCCACCATGTGTTCAACCTTTCTAATATAGAAAGGGTATTTTCGTTTCGAGGTCCACCACGTGTTCAACCTTGAAAGACTCAAGGGATACTTGGACATTGGAGATCATAGTCCTATAGTAGTTGATAGGTGGCAATGGGTATTAAAACTAGGTCCAACCTATGCTCTAATATAGCAAAGAGGCTTTGGTTTCAAGGTCCACCACTTGTCCAACCTTACTTCCATTAAAGAAATGAGGGGCTACGTAAACATTGGCAAGCAAGGTAGCAAAGTCCTAAGGTATTTCACCTTGGATATTGGGCATTATAACTAGGTCCACCACTTGTCCAAGCTATGCTCTCATATAGCAAAGAGGCTTTGCTTTCAAGGTCCACCACTTGTCCAACCTTGAAAGACTCAAGGGATACTTGGACATTGGAAAGCATAGTCCTATAGTAGTTGATAGGTGGCAGTGGGTATTACAACTAGGTCCACCACTTGTCCAACCTATGCTCTCATATAGCAAAGAGGCTTTGGTTTCAAGGTCCACCACTTGTCCAACCTTGCTTCCATTAATATAGCAAGGAGGATTTGGTCTCAAGGTTCACCACTTGTCCAACCTATGCAAACCTTTTTCATGTTGTAGCATGATTTTTTGTTTGAAGAGATTTTTCTATAACTATGGATTTAACAATGTAATCTTTTTACTTACAGGATGGACTTCGAATCTGGGGAGAAAGTACATACGATACTTGACAATGAAATCGTTGTTATTGGTTGTGTGTGTAGAACAGATCCAGATTCCACTTGTGGTGGTACAAAGATAGGGCTGGGAAATGTCTCCATACTAGTGGAGGAATGCTTGAAGGATGTGGTCCTACCTTTTCCTACAATGGATACTTCATCTCTCCAAGGCTCATTATGGAGTGCTGTTCGATGGTCAAAGCTTCTTTTGCAATCTTTTGTATTAAATGGGAACTTAATTGATCCACACGAAAGCTACAATGGTGATGAAGAACATGATCATTCTGATCCTCTAGTTACAGATGCAATACCTATGACAAGCCCAGAATTTGAAGCAATGATTCGAGAGTCTTGGAGAAATCAGAGGGTCCTTTTAAAAGATGACACAATGATGCAAACCATGAATGAAGGGACCATCTTATATGTATTTCCACATGATTATGTCAACTTTCAGGAACTTGGTCCTGATTGTGTGGGTCTGGGTATTGAAAGAGAAAATGCAAGCATTGATGATGTGGTTGAAGTGGGTAGCATCACTTTGCTAAAGTGGCCCATCAAGCAGACAACAATGTTGAATGGGAGCCCATTACAACGCTTTGTTCCTATTGATGGCATGCATGCTACATATGAGGATGTATCCAACGATGACAATGTTGGAAAAAAAATTGATGGGAGTAATGTTGTCCAGTTGTCAAGGAAGAGACGATACACTTTCATGAACAAGACTCAAAAATCAAAAGCAGCACCACCTTCGACTTTTTACCTTTCAAACAAATCAATTCAAAGGGTATCATGCATTGATTGTTGTGCACAAAAATGCTGCCAATTTGCAGATCGTGATATGGTGACAAGGTTACGACAACAATTTTGGGGAGAGTCTCAAAAATCACGCACTAATTATGTTTATGATGTTCTTTCTATATGTTATCAGAAAGATGAGAAGTCACGATACCAATTCAGGCTAAATGGCTCTATTGTTTGTTGTAGAGCATGGTATGAGCTACATGGAATACCAAAGACATCATTTTATCGATACAAGGAGAACTTTGAAAATGGTGTGCGCCAATATGTACATGGGAACACATGTACATTGAGAAGGGGACTTCAACATACTAGTTTAGCAAGAGCACTACTAAATGAGTTTGTGGAAAAACTCTGAGAAGATGCCACATAGAAGTAGAACACTGCTAGATGGCTCAAGAGAGACTCAATTGGTGATTCCATCAACATACAAACAAGTGGATATTTTATGTGAAATCAACACGACACTTGACCAAATGGGCTATGAGAAGAAGCTATCCCAATCTTCTTTTGGTAGAATTTGGAACAAAGAGTACCCACATGTCACTTTAACAAAGACGAGTGAGTTCTCTAAGTGCAATATTTGTAGCTCAATCAAGGCAAGGTTAGAAGCTAAACCTTCTCTTGAAGAGAGAGCTCTTCTCTTGAGGGAGAGAGAAGTTCACATGGCACAACAAAAGAGTTGCAGAAGCCTATATTATGCATGGCGCACGTATTCAGAAACTCAACCACAAAAATATGTATGCATAATCCATGATAAGATGGATCAAAAGAAGACTACCATTCCTAGATTACGCATTGTTCCCAAGGGTGTGGATTCAGGATATAATCTGCAGGTGGCATTGATTGGCATGATCACTCATGGACATGGAGAAGGTCATTACGGACACTTTGTCTTGAATGGTTTGTGGCCAGTTGATCCAAATCTTACAATTGGCTCAATTGCTAATTGTTTACATAACCTCGAGAGGATAGATAAGCATCCTCTTGGTGATCTAGTAACAAATGGACTTCCAAGGAGCAATATTTCACTACTACATGCTTTGAACTCAAGGGATGCTTTGGACTACCATAACTTGAGTGATGGAAAAGAGCCCATTGTGCAGTCGTCAGAAATTGCAGAAGAGGAATTGGGGTCAACATTTCGCAGATTTCCAGAGAACTTGTTGCTACAATTGGATAATTGTGCAGGGGAAAACAAAAATCGATACTTATTTGCCTATTTGTCAATGCTTGTTGCAAGGGGTGTTTTCAAAACCATTCACACATGAGGACATAGACGCCATGTTTAGTAGGTTTTCAGAGAAGTTGAGAGTTACACAAACCTATACTTTGCCACATTTGATGGATACATTACGAAACAGCTCATCTTCATCTCCAGCTCCATTTTTTCTCACAAAGATCCCCGATTTCAAGCAATATTGTGATGGCTATCTTTGTGATGGACAAGACATACTTGTTGGACATTCCAAACCGCTTCAGTTCAGGTTCTTTATGCAAGATGAGACACCAATGATGCAATATAAGGCACATGTAGGTGTATCAAGTTGGAGTGGAAGTATTCGCCTTTGAAAAACAGACACAGAAGGCAAGCCAATGTTACCACATGGAGATCCACCTCTAGTACAAATGGCGGAGTATGTCAAGGCCCACGAAGAAGTCATTTTGGGGCTAAAGAACTATATAAAATTTTGGAAAAATTTAGGGAATGGTTCAAGTATTCCGCGATATTATAGACCCGTGATAGATTATTGGAGTAAGGTAATTGAAGAGATTGGAAAAGCAATCATATCAGAGGGAGTCTTGTATGAAATGTTTTGGCCAAAAACTCAAGAATATTCTCACCTACAAAGCACTACAATGAATTTGCAACAAGGAACAGAAAGATTCCTAGGCCTTGAAGAGTTGAACGATCATTTTTGTGGGCCTCAACGAGATAGGCCAAGGGAAGAGTTTGACCCTATGTCTGATGTGCACCAAGGTGACTTTCTTATGCTTGTTCCGAGTGACACAAAAATCTATCCAGTGTGGCTTGCAATGGCTTTATCTGACATTGATAATGAGCCTACATCACCAAACTACAGAAAAATCTTGATTCAATATTGGGCACCTTGCGCGAGAAAAAGTGGGATGACAGATACTCAAGCTTACAGTAATTGTTGGAAGGGTTATTGGGCTGTCAACTATAAGGACCCACAAGTGTGGGAAACTATAGATGCAATTGTTTGGTCCTAGAGACCCAACAAAGAAGGACCATTTTCTAGAATAAAGATTCCAGAAAGACATGCTCTAAAAGCCAAAGAAGGCCTCACTCGTGCACATCAGCCACACTTGGATCAAAGTTCAGATATGGTATCAAATGTGGAGTAGAATTATGTGGAGCTTCTATTGTGACTATACTAGTCAATTTGTAAACAAAATCTTTTTTGTATCTTCCTTTGTTTTATGTAATTTATAGTTATTATTCAAATCCATGTGTTGTACATCCTCTTGACTTTTGGTGTTTATCAACACCACAATCCTATGAGATTTTCACTTTATTTACTAGCCACACACCTCAATTTTTCCCACTTTAAGTGGAAAATTCCCAAATTACATGAATTCAGTCGATTTGGAGATTCCCATAATGTGAGGATTTTACCAAAATACCTAATATGGTCTTACATGCTTCCTCGGGAGAGATCATAGGACCTGGTCGCATGGCCAATTAAATACCCTGTCCTTCAACCGATAGTTAGCCGGTCAAGTAGAGAGAGAATGCACCCATTAAAGCTGAGTCACGTCACATAAAAAGTAGAAATTTTTTGTTCTTATGTCCTCAAAATCAGTGGGATCGTCGTTAAATTGCAAAATTTGCCTTTGATTCGATGTAGCCGTCGAACAACAGTCCTACCACAACGACGAGCTCTTTTCACAACCTTCCCCAACATTTATTGACTTGCCCCATCCAATGTAATCATGAGACTTCATGGCTCCCGACAAACACGACAAGCGGGCTGCACAATGGGTGCAAGCGACCAACTGTTCCATATCTTTTTGTAAACTAGAACCCACGTGTGTTGTTTAGTTGAGTCTAAGAACGTTTCAATTTTAATAAATTGAAAGTTTCATTTGCATTCTCTTCAAGAGAAATCTCTAGAGAAAGCTCATGATGTTTTTGGATTTTGAACCCACACCTTGCCATACAATCTGTCCTCGCAGCTCTTAGTTGTCAAGCCCTCAAGTTCTACCCGTGTGTAGCAAGTATTAGTAGGAGTCTAGCAGGTTGAGTAGCAGAGCTACTAATATAATCCAACAAAACTTTGTGGGGTTGTGGATTTTCGACTTGGTGCCACCTAACCTTATGGGATGTAAGAGTTGTCGACCATCCATGGCCATCAACAAGTCATTGCTAAGACCATTGTTTACACCCTCTCTTAAATCCTATGTGAGGCGACAACCACCCCAATCTTCCCCACAAGTGTTGTGTGTTCTAGTTGCAAATCTATGAACATTAATGCTACTTGCATAACCTTTTTTCTATAGTGTGATAGTGCCACAAATTCTTTCTAGCACCTAAAGGAAATTGTTACATCAGTAGATTACAAAATTCAATGGGATGAACCTCTAAGTCTATCATGTGTCACAAACACATGTTTAAATAAAGAGTGGTATAGAGGTACATAACACTACATATATGTAGGCTCTCACAAGAGGTACATAATACTACATGTCTCTAAATAGAGATCACGGAAGGGGTAATTGCAATGATGGACAACACATAAAACAATGCAATCACAAGGTTTGATTAGATTTTCTCTTCTTTCCCTTTGCTCGGGAAAACTTGCTCGGTGTTTGGTAAAACTCGACAGTCACTACAGGTGAAGATTAAAATTCAATAGTGAAAGAGAAGAGAATCTTATACATTATGGAGTTGGAGTCAACAAAATATTATCAAATTCAAGCATAATTCACTTGTGGAGACAAGGCTTGCACATGAAATCAAGAAGGGACCACCTGGAAGGCTTTTGGAAGAAAACAAATGGACACATTTTTGTGGAATTTTTCTCTATTTTTTCCATTCCGAATTGGAAAAAGTTTTCAACAGTAAAGTTGTAGGTGTTGAGCTTATCTTTTGGCCCATATTTTGTTTTTAATTTTTGGATCTATGGTGTGGGAGGTATGGCCAAAATGGTGAAGCCTGTCTATCCACATGGGAAGAAGTCATGATTGTCCAACTCCACACACAATTTCTTATAGTTTTCTCACCATTATTGCTCTATTTTCTCTTATTTTATCAAGATTCTCTCAAATATTATAAGGAAGCTCTTTGACTCAAGCTATGGAAGGTGGCATGGAGACAAATCTCGTCATGATGAAGGCGATTTAGGAGGAAATTGGTCAATAAGCAAGGCACACGGAGTTCTCTCATTGGGGGAATGCCTCTAGCTGAGGTTACTCTGTAATAACTCCCCTTGATCATAATCTCTCCCCTAATTACTCTCTTGGCCTATAAAAGAAGGTCTGCTCTTTTGTAAATGGGACACACTACACACACACACACACACATACACTATTCCATACACACATAGCCACACACCTACACATACACACCCTTGTGCTACATGCTAGTAGCATGAACCCTAACCAAATAACCCCAACACCATCACCATGCAAAAAATGAGCACCATATCTCTACACAGTTGTAATGAAGGATTGAAGGCAAGATTTCAAGAAGAAGAATGATGGCTACACTCATTATATTCCTTGCCATCAACTCCATCCCTCCATTATGCTTTATACGGTCTTGTTCCCTTCTCATCTTCTTTCCCTATGCTACCTATTGTATTCTTCTTTTGCAAGCAATCAATACACTCCATCTTGGTTCCATACCTTGTGTTGTTTGGGATACACTTCATTGTGAGTATGGTTTATGCTTGTTCTTTCCATTTTGCTTATGTTAAGGTCTGCCGATTCGCCACCATACACTGACTCTCTCTCTCCCTCTTATATTCCTATCATCTTGCTACTGATAGCCGTTTTTCGGCTCTCCGTAATTTCCATAGTGAGTTAACCCACCCTACCAAAATCATCCAAACACTGTGGCTATCCCTACCATTTCACTGTATATAGGTGTGTGTGAGTTAGGAGACTTTTCCCATATCTTCTTAAAAACCCTTAATTAGCTAGTCACTGGGCTAATTGAGCCAAAAAATATAAAAAATATAAGTATATTATGGCCCATTTGTGTGTAAATATTTCATTGTATATAGGGACTAAATAAAAGGATTTTTCATAATTATTTTGGTATTTATTTAAATATTTCTACCTATGGTGTGTTATTTATGCTATGTACATTGACTCAACATTACCATATTTTTTCTTACCATTTTGCGTACTCTTTATTCCATATAAAAATAATTTCATGCAAGCTTCTCTTATTTTTGGTGTAACTCCATCCCAACAAAAATCCAAGAAAACTAGTTTATTTATGTGTATATTTTTTCATTATTGTCATTTTTTCCTTCCTACATCTATTCTCTATTAGTCTCATAAATTAGACCACCAAAAATATTCATCTTTTTATGGTAGACTTATAATGAGAGAGATTTATTTTGACCCCTTTATATTTTTTCAACCTATATTATTTATATTTGACATGTACATATTTTTTTAGACCCCTCAATATTTGATTTTCTTAGTTGTACTATTCACTTATATCATGATCTCAATAATATCTTCAATTATAGACCTACCAAATAAGGTCAAGGGTATGTCGCATGCATGCATGCACTATGGGGGGCTCACTCTTGGAGGTATTCAAAAGAATCATCTAAAGAAGGACCTCACAAGGACTTTGTGCAGTGGAAAAAACAGTCGGTTTTGCTGAATTTTTAAAGATCACATGCTCCCCGAATTTGAAAAGGTGATACAAACAAAAGTTGTAGCTCGTAAGCTGAACTTTTACCTCAAATTTTTTCATATTTTTTTGAGCTACGAGCTGTGAGCTATGATTTTATTGGTGGAACCCAGTTTGCCCATGCTATGCAGCCACACTCCCTCTTCCACTTTATCATTTTTCTCTTTCACACACACTTCTCCACTCATCATCGCCACCTCTCTCACCACTCCTCTCTACACCCTACTCACCTTCTTCTCAACCTTGAAGAATAAGAGAAACCATGGTGAACTCATGTCTCCTACACACACTTCCATTCCAAAATTGACCACCTAGTGTCATTTTTCCTCATCCATATTACCCATATCTATCAAAAAAACCACAAAATTCAGCCTCTTCTCTTGAAAGACAGCATCATGGTGATTGATTACTCATGTTCACTTACCTTGGCTTCCAAGGAAGGTCAAGAGTGGAGAAAAAACGTACCGTCAAAGCTAGTGGACAGTCAACAAGCGTCAAAATTGACCCTACTCAAGACACTTGGAGCATCAACATTGTAAGAAATCCATGTTTTCTTACCTATTAAGAGTTTTTTCTTCCTTATTTGTATTCTACATGGATACTCCCATTGTAAATATCCAATTCCATTTGCAAATCAATAAAAATACTAACTCTACTAATTTACTAACACTAACCTACTATGAAAAATCCTATCACCTCCACTTCTCTCCTCTCTCTCTTCTTCATCTATCCACACCAACTTCTTGATAATTCCAAGCAAAAGAAATTAGATAAGTGCTGAAAATCTAACCCGACCATGGTTAGAGGAGTAACCCTAGCCTTCAAATATAAAAGGAGGGTGTAGCTAGCACAAATGGAAGAGCCATAAGCAAGAGCCCTATGCTATAGCTTGAGAATCAAAGCTCAACCTCTCTAGAAGGAGCTCTTGAGTGGAAGCTCATTGTCTTATGTATATGCATGTGTTGTATTAGGGGTGATTAGCAAGGGAACTCTATGCCATTGTAAGAGAGAGTGATCATTCAATTGAGAGTAGGAAATCTATCATTTCTCCTACTACTGTAAGCCCAATATTTGCTGAATCAAGGAGGGTGGATTTGGAGTAAGCTTGGATACTTTGTCTCTCTTCCAACGTGAAGTAATGGACAACAATGATGTGTAAGTGTCTTGGTGTTTTTTTTTTTAAAGTTCTTGATAGCTTGTCTCTGGGTGTTGTCATCAATTTAGCCATAAATCCCACATACTGTAAGAGGGCGACAAGGTAGAGAGGACTCCCCTGGCTTTAAGATAGTGATTGGGGTGGCTTTTCTTGTGATGTGTTGTGGTGTAATTTACTCAAGCTATGTTGAACAAATACTAATCTCACTTCCATTGGTCATGACAGATTTGTAAGAAGGTATTAGTGCAACAATCACCCCCTCCCCCTTCCCTCTTTTTCTTACATATAAAATTGTGTTTGCTTGATCACTGTTGAATATTTCAAAGCAGCCGGAGCACTCTCTCTCTCTCTCTCTCTCTCTCTCTCTCTCTCTCTCTCTCTCTCTCTCTCTCTCTCTCTCTCTCTCTCTCTCTCCTAGTTCGCATCCAAAACTAGATGGTGCCCCAAATATGTGTAGGGTTAGGTTGCAGGTTTGTGTGTGTGTTTGCTGTTTTTTCCAACCCCAACCCAATTGAGCAGCACGGGAGCCTAGAAAAGTGCTTAGAGGCCACTCTTCTTGTTGCCCGCCCTGGACCGCCTCACTACTTGCACCTTAAGGTGTGCAGATTCACCACTTTTGGTATGAGAAGTGAGCATACTTGCATGTCTTCCTTACCTCATTATCTTCCTTACTACATGCACGAGTAGTAAACTCATTCTCACTCACTCACCATTCCTCTCATCTTGTTTTTCGACCACCCCATCCCACACTTCGGCGTGGATGTTGAAATTGTTTTCCATGGCATGTTTGATTGTGTATATGTATGCGTCCTAGCCGCATATCTTTCTAAGTGGTGCCCCTATTGTGTACCTCCCATGATGAGGCCATTGTGCATAGTCTTGGTGTAGAGGCCACCGGGTTTGTTTTGCACTTCCACCTTTCATAACTACTAAGGCCATTAACATTTCAAAATTCCCCTTTTCTTTTTTGAATTTTCACAGTCCTTTCCAGAGTAGTCTCTTGGTGGTACCCCAAAAAGTGAAATAGTGGTACCACCAATACATGCTTAGACCCATCTAGCACGTAAAACCATATCATGTAGCATATCTATGAAAAAATTTTGATGTGTAGATTACAAATCTATGATCTCCACTCAAATTGGATATCATATATGGGAGTTAGAAAAGGCCAAAAATTATAAAATTATCCACCTCATTTTTGGGGGAAAAAGTAAACTAAGTTTGACCACTCTTACACATCTCTTGCACACATTGTATATACCTATTGGTCAAAATTTTAATCACCTCCATAAGCTCATGGGCCATGGAAAATAAAGAGGCCCTCCTAGACCACATTCTCTTCATAATGGACAGTGCACAATTTGGACATGCATTGCTTTTGTGAGGTTAAATTGGTGCAAGCAATTTTTAAATAGTGCACGTGTGATGGTGCTCATAAATTGGTACATTTATTCTTGTGATTTACTTATTAAAGTAGCACTTGGAGTTGTAACGTGAAGAGCTAGAGTTGTGAAGAGCTTCAACTTTTTAAATACAATGGCATCTTCATTGCTAAAAAACATGGGATAATCCTATATTGACATGGCATGCCAACAATTGACATGCATCAAACGCGAGGGAGGATTGCCAAAATGGGGCTCCATGGCATGCTGAGAGATTTTTGCATCTATGGTGGCCTCATCCAACACTTGTAGCAATCAACACAAACCCAAGATGATCCTCCTCCCTCTCCCCTCACTACCTTCACACCATGTATCCCTTTTCTCCCCTTATTCACAGTGTATTACTATCTTTTACTTAATGGTTTGCCAATGATTAGGTCCAAGTGCCCATGTTCTTTGGGCAGCTAACAAAGTTGTCTCACATATTGAGCAAAGCATCAAAATCTATTTTCAACACCCCTTGACTAACAATATCAGTGTGAATTCTTAATGCCCATATGAGACCCATATTAGCATTTTTGTCCCACACATGAAGCTCCTCAATCAATTTTCTTTTCCTATCTTAAGTGTACCACATTAGGCACACTTATCAACAAAGGCATTTCCAAAAGCACTCATGCTTTGGCAAATGCACATCACTTGGCATACATATCAACCAAAGCCCTAACTTGGTACAAACCCTTCTTCTAAGCACATCATTTTAGTTTGGTAAGAAAAGAGAACCTTGTTGCTTTTAACTCCTCATGATGACTTTCATAGCTATTCTTGACTTGAGGAAAACCCATATTATTATTTGATTTTTCCTCTTGTGGACAAAGCCTCGTGACATCGTAGGCTAGGTAGAGACAACAACTCCAACAATCCAGTCACTAAAAGGTTGACTTTTAGTAAGTATGATGGTAAAAGAATTGCATTTGTGCTTTATTCTTGGCTGTGGAAATTTAATGCTTACTTTGCTACTACCTAGTACCGAGAAGCTAGTGATAATAAATCTTTGACAATTGCCATGTATTTATCAGGTGATGCCATTGATTGGTATCAAGCTTGGAAAGATGCACAAATGGTTGTGCATCTTGAGCATGGCATGGGGTGGCAAACCATTATTACAATTTGGTCAACTTTCAATTCAAGCTCAAGAATCAATTTATGTCACCACAGTACCTTGATCAATTGAATGAGGATTGGCAAGAGCTCAAGCAAAATTGGACTCCCGTTATGTATTTTTCTAATCGTATTTTGCAGATCAGTGTTCAATCGTGTAAGTCAGATGAGGATTGCAATGAGAGTTTTCTTCTTGGTTTGATGAGTACATAAAATATGTTGTGAAATTATTACAACCACTGACTAAAATGACACCATCAAAATCACTCTCAAGAAAAGCACAATAAATGTAAGCCAAAGGCAAACAAGTCAAGTATCTTGAAGAACCCTTAGAACCAACAAAATGGTAAGAACAATGGTAAGAACTATAGTAGCTCTTCTTCTCAATATCTTACTACACCAAAATCACATAACTCTTCACCTAATAGTGATAATAAAAGAAAGGTTAAAACACAAGAAACTCCCAAGTTGACAACTGATGAAAAATCTACTCAAGGAATAGTAGGGGGCTGGTTAAGTCTTGAAGAAATAAGTGAGTATGGAAAAGTAGCAGGATCATACTAAAGGTCACATGGAATGAGCTTGTCCTAAGGAAACGCCTAAGAAAGAACCCAGAGAATCCACATATTTTGTTAGTATCATAAATGAACCAAGTCATCCACCCCATGTTATCAAGATAAGTCTCTCATTACATGTTAATGGGAGCACATAGTGATCTTGTTTGATTCTTGCAGTATGCATGATGTGATAATGACTCTCTTGCAAAGAGCACACGCTTAGAAGCTCTTTCGGCAGATCTCATTACGATTTTTGGATTTTCTCATGTCTTTAGTCACGCATGAATGTCCCAATGTGACATTTTTGTTCAATAGGCATGTTTTTATTGCAAGTTTGTTGTTTTTGCTCTCTAGATGTGTTGTTAATTGTGCAATACACATGAAGTAAAACACACAAACAATGAAACATACGCAATTGAGAGAAGACAAAAAAAGATCCTCCTTCTTCATTGATTATGTGGAACAAGATTACAATGGGTTTATCTAGGAAACTGAACAACATAACTTTGAAGATCGTGTAAGACTCCCAAGACAACCACACGAATATTAAGGTCAAAACAAACTTTAGACTTTAAACCTAATAAGTAAGTGTTGAAATAATTAATTGTTGGATGCCTTTTACACAGGCACTGCCTGATGGCATGAAATTTTCCCAAAATTTGGATTGACTCCCATAATCCCTTCATTCAAAATTAAAAAATCTTTGTTGGGTGGACTGTGTCCCTACAAATTTGGATTATAAGCTTTGTGTCTGACCATAGAATTTTTCACTAACGAAGTGACACCCATGACTAGAGTACTCTCCCCTATCTTCACCACCAGTGACTCGGTCTTCTTCTCTACAAGTACCATTGGACTGCCCACTTTCATGCTCTCTTATATTGCTTTAGTGATTAAAACCACTATTTGATCTACCAACATTGCCTATTTTGCATCCATAGTTACCATGTGTTCCTTAAAAAATATTTTCTAGGCATGCAAATCCTTTGCTTATAGCATCAAATCCTAGTCCTCTGCTTTGACAAACATCTTCTCCAGATATTTAGTCAGTTTTTGCATCCAATCACCAAGCGTCTTTTTCACATCACCCCACAAATCCTCTAATTTCTCCTACAACCGGTGCTTCAGTTCTTCTACCTCATCTGTAGTCATGACTACTCCTTGCATCTCTGCAGTGTCTTCCAATGCTTCCTTCTCCAAAGCACTTAAAGAATGTACCCAATCTTGCAGCATCGTATTTTCCGCATGCACCTTTCCAAATTCCGTCTGCAACTCAGTCATCTGCGCCATCACATCAGCCTCAACTACATCAGACCATGCCTTGAATTCATCCAAAGATACTTGGAATTCTAATAGCTACCCAACCTTGGACACCTTCGTCTGCTTAATCTCCACTTTCAATTCTGCCACATACTTTTGCAATACCCTATACTACTAATCTGCCACTTGAAGGGCTTCCAATGCTTCCGAGTTCTATTTAGCTCTATCTTTAGTAGAATTTAGGTCCTTCTGTTGTTTCAAAGTGAAATTTTGAATGGACCAACACAACCCATTGCATCGTCCCCATCTATTATCATCCACATCGGAGTAGACAATCTGCTCTTAAATACATTGAGTTCCTGCACATGAGCTTCAAAAACATCAAGTTGCTTCTTCTTCTTCTTGACAAACTTAATTTTCTTCCCTAGCTTCTTTTGCTCAACATTCTCTACATCCAAAATAGGAGATTCCATTTGTAGTGGAATATCCTCTATCTCAGTAATCTGCACCTTGCTTGGCTATTTTTTTGCCCAGCTAAGTCTCCTTTTCTTTGCAGCAGCAGCAATAGGCTCCACTCTCCTCTTCTACACCTTCTCAACTTTTCTTGAAACAAAAGCATAAAAACATGCTAAATAAGAAGTTAGATAGTCCAAGTGCGTATTCATGTGCTTATCTATCTAATCACACAGGTAATCTTTGAAAATTCCAAGTGGCCCAATCCACTGGCACATTTCTCTTTGATGTGAACAATAGTTGAAAAGCATCCTTGCTCATCTATGTATTCTGCAGTAGCCATGGGTGAAGTCTCACCTACTGCAAAAATCTCAGATTCCAACATTGCAAGCTGCACTCTTAGCTTATTTAGCCTCTCCAATGCTGATAGTTGCATGGTACCTTCATGAGAATAATTCATGAATACATAAGAGGGTAGTGGGTGCAATGACTTAATCCCATGCAAAATATCTCATATAGGATACTTAGAGCTGGGTCCCACCATGGGCTAGTGGGACTCCCAAATATATAGGGGAGTTTTAACTCTACCCCTACTAGTCCTTGGTAGCACCCAATGCCAAGTCTGAGATTTAAATATTTAACAAATTTGACCTACCGACGGCTGGCTGGGTTTGAAGCACCACAAAATTCTTTTGAATAAAAAATACAAAGCAACCAGCACCCACACTATGACTCTATCAACTCAGCACCTACAGCTCCTCCACTCCTTCAAATGTCAGTAAACCTAAAGCTGAGACTGTACCACTCTCTTGCCTTTGCATTCTACCAATCTCTCATCCTGCCCCATAAACCTTATAGAAAGCTTTCCCTTCACAAAGCCTCAAGCTTAATCAAATATCACCCCACCTTCATGGCAAGCAGATGTCCACTTGCAAGTTTTTCACAGAAATCACAACAGTATTTCTGTATTGCTGACTCAACGTCTACTGGTATGTGTAAGTTTTTGCGTGCTCTGATATCAGGATACCAAAAAACACATATGTTGATCTCCCCACTCTTTCTGTGCAGAATGAATGTTGCTTCGCTGGTCCCAGCACTTTTCTTCGAAAAAGCTGTCATGAGCATTTGGGTACTGAACATTTGCTCAGATGCCCTGCCATTACAATCATCACTAACGACCACATGATAGGAAACGACACCAAGTGAAAGGTGCTGTAAAATTTTCTCGCACTGCTTCTCTGTTAATCTAAACACAAATAAAATAACAACAACAGTCAGTTGTATGCATCAGTAAATATTTACTTCTCATTACGTTCGCTTGCCCACATGCAATGCCTTTATGTGCTCAAGCGCGCCCACATACACAACACACATTAACACACACAAAGATCACGGCATGATCAGTTCTTGAACCTTAACCACATTCTTGTATTTGCGCTTCGTAATAAGGAAGAAAAATTCTTGGAATAAAAAATCTGGACTTTCAAAACCACACGACGACCTGCAAGAGAGAGTAGGGGACTTGAACCCCTTACCGACTCGGTTTGCACCAGAGTGGATACGCCATGCTCTCTTTGGGGAAAGGTCAGTAGGGTATCTGGTCCACTTTACACTAACACCAGTAGCCCGCCTAACCCCCCCCCCCCCGCTGCAAACAAAACCATGAAAAGCATCAGATGGAAAATTAAACGACATACTAGTGAACAAACAAAATAAGATCCATGCATAGCATCAGATTGCATATGGAAAAACATGATGTTGAACAAACAAAAAAAAACCAAGTCATCTTTTACAAGTAAAAAAGTTTGATTTAGAAGTTTGTTCCAAATGCTACGTAAACCCGGTTTTGAATGGCTCTACACATATCGAGCTTTGGAAACAAAAAAATGGCCCTGCTAAATGGAACAGTACATTGTGATCCAACCATGAATGGGATTACTAAAGTCTTTGAAATGATTTCATCGAATCCTATAAAAAAAAAACATGTCAGCAGCTTAAACTACTTTTACTCATTTGAACTACTGAAAAGACGTAGTCTGAAACTGTATTTTTCATTATGAATAATTAGCTGGTCCTGAATTTTATTTATCTCTCGATCACTGGTGTCAGAGGACGAGCCTATACTTTCACTTTTTGTAATTTTCTGTTCCTCAACTTTTACCATTCTACATCATTTGCTGGTGGCATACCCTGAACCCACGTCGACAAATTTCAGTTGCTGTTAAATGCTAGTGTCATTTGCTGGTTTGGTATTTATAGGTACCACCACTTTGCTGATCCTGAATTGTCTTGTTTTCCAGGTCTAAGAGGCATGGATCTTAGATAGCAATTGAGAGGAACAATTCCATCACTAAATTCTCTAATGTGTGCGTTGCTTTAGGAGTGGGAGTCTTTGCACGGACTAACAATACACAGTCAATTGAGGAGGAGGAGATGGAGTTTGAGGAATACATTTCCCCATATTTGCCTCTTCTTTGGGCAACAGGCTCCATGCAACGCACCCCTAGGTATCAAGGTTCATTCAATGACGCGCTTGGTCGATGGTATGTAAAGCCACGCTCATCAACCGACTAGTGGAACCATTTTGTGTTCTACGCTCGTGTAGATGAAGAGCGGTGGAGAGAGATTTTCAAGTTGCCCGTCAACCTCTTCACAAGCTTGACTGACCTCATTCGCGAAGATGTGTAGCAGGGAGATATACCCGCCAGATTTCATAACTTGCCAGGAAGGGTATTCACTGTAGAGAAGAAGGTGGCAAATTTCCATGATGGTACTTGCCTCTAGAAAGACGTACTACCACGTGGCAAATGCTTTCGGTTGTGGAAGGTCTAGTGTCACCACCTTCATCCATGAGTTTGTGCGCTCCCTAGTCCACAGGGGTGGACATCTTATCAAATGGCCAACTACAGGATCTGAGATGTGAGACGTAAAGGATGGCTTTTGAGCTCAGAGGGGAATGCCCAATTGTTGTGGAGCCATAGATTGCACTCACATCAATATGGATTTGCCTAGGAATGAGCAAAGTGAACCTTGGCACGACCGCTACAAAAACTACAGCATGATTCTGTAGGGAATAGTGGACTCCAACATGCGCTTTCTGGATGTGAATGTAGGATGGCCAGGGTCTTGCAATGACAAGAGGGTTTTGTGCAACTCAGGGATGTATAGGCTTTGCCAAGGAGGAAACCGCTTGAAGGGCGCATCGTTCATTTTTTTAGGAAATGTCGTTCCCGAAATATATTGTTGGTGATGGAGGATATGTGTTTCTACCATGGCTCATGATACCCTTCCAACACCTAGAATTGGTCAGCCAACGTCATCGCAACTACAATTTCATGAAATCTTCAACCCGTATAGTCGTTGAGCGTGACTTTTCATGCCTGAAGTGTACATGGCAGATTTTAAAGGGAACCATCAGATCCCCTGACATACAAAAGCTTCCAAATGTCATTTTGGCTTGTTGTATTCTTCACAATATGTTAGTGTCTCTCACTGATGACCCCATAGACCTTCAAGAGCACGAGATAGATTTGAATGACCCTTTGGTGGATAATCCACATGCTCATGATGGGGTTGTAGAAGGTGAGAACGGTCTTGAGGCTATCAGTATTAGAGATGACTTGATTGATTATTTGGACATGCAAGGAATGAATAATTGAGTTTTTTTTTGGGTGGTCCCTTATGCTAATTGTTTCACAATCGTTCAATGATGCCAATTTTTGCTAATGATCTAATAGTCATTCAATGTCGTCTATTCCTGTCACTTCCTATCGAAGCTTGTTAATTGTACGGTCAAGTTCGAGCAATGTTTACAACAACCGTTCTCTAATCTTCCAAAGCACAACAAATTACCAAAGCACGACTAATTGAATGCATACCTTTAAAGTTTGTCTGCCATCTTCCCTAGGGCGGATGCCATAACCTGTACTGCATTTGCGAAGAGTAGGCTGATCTCCACTTTCTATCGTTCGATATCGACGAGCTCCTCATGTTGTGAATGTTGTGCATCCATTGTGACCTCATGTCTTTGTTTCTTCCCTTCCTCCGCAATCTCCCAACCCCGCATGAGGTCCTTCGTAGCCTCCATGAGGCCAACATCGAAGGTGTGTGTCCTTTTCCTGGTCTTTTTCTCCACACTACCATTTGTTGGCATCTTGTCAAATGATGCAGTGTCCGTTGTTGGATCGACCACATTAGGGTTTCTAGTGGAGCTAGACATGGTGTTCCTGTTTCAATGCGATCTCATTGCATGATTGTTCAGAGCTAGAGTGAGTGTTTGAACAATGTTAATCTTACAGCATAACACACTTACCATTGCTAGTGTCCACAACAGTAGCAGAAGGGTTGACTGATTTGTCCATACCAAAAAGTCGATCCATGAGTTCATACAACTCTACAGGAAAGTTGCAATGGGAAACTTTTCCTTCAGTAAAACTGATTCTGCAGGGGTCATTGTCCAATAGAGTCTTTCCCAGAAGGGGTGTTCCTGTCACTGATTTCTTGATAAGATGCATTTAGACGCTTGTACTTTTCATAGGCTTGCTGCCAATCGACCACCAGACCTCGTGATGAGCACAACGCCACAATAGCAATCCATTGCTCCTCGGTGGTTTTTAATCTTCTGATACAAGTCTGTTGAGTAGCGTTTTTGTCATCATATTGCTTTTTGCACTCCAAGAGAACCACCTGGGCACGTAGATCTCAATGAAATCTACCGCTAGGAGCCTTTTTGGGCTTGTATGTTGCTTTGTCTTCTGTCTTTCATCCACCCTTGCGACCTTTCTTGGAATGCGCATTGGATGTAGGCTCCACGGAGACAGTAGGCAAGGACCCTTCACTAGGCACATACACTTCATCGGGCAATTGTGTGGAGGGCACAAAATCATCGACAAGCGTATCCCTAATGCTTTGGGTGTGAGTTCCTGTGGCCTGCAAGTTTTGATGAAGGTCCACAGAATAATGTGAAAGAGTAATATTCTCCCTAAAATGGGAGGGCAATAGAGAGGTATGGGATGTCACCGACGGGCTTCCATTCAATGACGTAGTCCCTCGTCCCCGCGGATGAGAAAATGCGCTCACTTAACTCGAAGGAGACAAACCTCCCAACAAGCCCTCTTCCTGTGGTTGGGACATTAGATTCAAATCTACAGGAAAAATATGTTGCATAACTGGGTTGGACATATTAGCTCGTTGCACCATGAGCTAGTTGTCCAGATCCTGGAATGCACCACCGTTCGGCCTACGTGAAGGTGGTGTCCCAAAGCTGGGTCGAAATGAAAAAGGGTTCTGAAATGACATGTTGTACCTAAAAGAGAAGCAAATGAATAACATGGTCTCGTCACTTGGATGAATAGGGAGCACAAAACAATGCTTTGCAGCCATTTCACATGGGAGAGTTAATGCATTCATTATGGTTACGATGACTGAACAAGCAAACAAGTAAACCAGCAGGCTGCAAGGAGACAAACAAAGCCAACAGCAATGACAAATGCAGCAACTACTGACATAGTGCATCAATCTATAAATATAGTGTATAGAGATCAAGTATCTGCATGGCTCATTACTAACAATTCTGATCTAGTCATTGTGTCCAGTTTGCTAGTCATTAAATTTCTTTAATCTGTAAGTACCTATTACTAATTACTAATAAGTTAAGATTGAGACAAATATGCCATTTTCAATCAATCAGTATAACTCTTTTCTAACCAACTTTAATCCACTGAAGGACACTCATGAATTCTGAATATTTCTGGTTTTCATAAAATCATTTGGGCTGGGATGGTTGATTACAACACTACTCATTACTCACACTTCCAGAAAAAAAGTAGAAGGTGAAGTTTAGTCATTAAATTACAGTCATTATTTTTTCCTTCCTGCAATCACAGTTCTTCCATAACCAAGACATGAAGAGGCCAGCCCCCCAATAAATCAGCTACATAACAATTGTCATCACATGCTACAGTCCTAGATGGACAAAACAGATATAATCATGTACACCATGTGTACAGGTAGAGACCACAAATCAAATTCCCTCTCCAAACATGCATGATTGTGAAGCATCCCTCGCATCATGAGCTTTCATTTCAGCAACAAACCAAGAATTTAACCAGTTTGGCAAGTTGGTGAGCCCAGATTCACACAGCCAATTCTTCATTAAGCATTTTCAAAGCAACCAATCAATCACCGCCATGCAAAGAAGGGGGAAACGACTACGCCATCACAGGCATGCAAAGAAGGGAATGAAGTTTTACAAATTACATTTAGAAAAACAGTATCAGTAGCACTTGGCACTCCCCTCTGTTCAGCCTACTTCCCAGATGATGTGTCTTCAAAATTACCAGACAGTTCAGTTGATTACTACCGCAATGGAGACAGTCATTGCTCAAGAGAAGCTTCCCAGATTACAGTGCTCCCTATTTGAGCAGTACGTGCACCATAGTCCTCTCTCTCTCTCTCTCTCTCTCTCTCTCTCTCTCTCTCTCTCTCTCTCTCTCTCTCTCTCTCTCTCTCTCTCTCTCTGTGTGTGTGTGTGTGTGTGTGTGTGTGTGTGTGTGTGTGTGTGTGTGTGTGTGTGTGTGTGTGTGTGTGTGTGTGTGTGTGTGTGTGTGTGTGTGTGTGTGTGTGTGTGTGTGTGTGTGTGTGTGTGTGTGTTCACAAGGAGCTTTAGACGTACTCCAATATAGTAATCCTTCCAACATTTGATCTATTTGCTAGATGCAAATAGCAAGCTTTGTGTGCGAGCCCAATTGAACTAGCAATTAAGACTATCTTTTAACTTAATTGCTAGATGGAAAAAGGAATCTTACTTCTGAACCAATTGCTATATAGCAACTTTGTATATTTACCAAATAGAAGTAGCAAAATCATAGTCACTTTGAAATTCCCATATAGCAATTAGATGTTGTTGTTAGATAGAACAAGTAATATTGTTGTTCTTATGCACTTACTATATTGCAATTACTCATACTTAATTACGACATGTAGTTGTTATTCATAAGCATTTCATCTTTTCATGTTATACAACTATGAACATGTGACCCTTTCTCTCAACGGGGGAGGGAGGCGAAGCGAGAGAAAGAGAGGGGGGGGGGGGGGGCAGGTGGGGAGCATCGTCGATATGTCTTTCTTCACAGATGGGTGAGATTATCAGTTCTTTTCTATCGAGATCTTGGCTACATCACATAGAAGTATGCACCCCCACAATGGTTCGTTTTACATTCGTCATATAGGCCATTGTGCATCTCCAAAGGTCTCTTATGTACACAAAATACAACCCGATTGTGTGTGTGTGCATGTGTGTGTGTGTATGTGTGAGAGAGAGAGAGATAGAGAGAGAGAGAGAGAGAGAGAGAGAGAGAGTTTTTTGACATCTACTATTGGGCATACTCCACAATCAATGCACTCTTAGACACGCATTATCCTTCAAGATGCTCGCATAGGTGATTGCATCTATAGCTAGGAAGAGGTTCTCACTTTGGTTTTGTTGAAAACAACCTAGAGCTATTTTCCCTTCACCACTTGAACATACCATGTAGCTAGTCAATTTTGAGCAAGAAGCTAGCCACTTGGACATACCATGTACTTAATTTTGAACAAGAAGCTAGCCAAGCACTTTTACTGCTTCGGTAAATGCCGTACATTTGTCATATGTTTCAATTGAACATTGGCAAGCATTCTATTTTTTTGGATCGTGATTCGTCCTCGACTAATAATCTCGCCCTCCATATGTTCACCATATCAGCTTTTTGCATAATGCTATTTGAAGATGCAAGTCAAGATGTTGAATCTACTAAGAGGTCCTCTCTTTGCATCCGAGAAAAACAACCTAGACCTTCTTTGTCCTTCGCCACTTGGACATACTATGTAGTCAATTTTGAATAGGAAGGTAGCTAAGCACTTTCGTGCTTTTGCAAATACCATACTATTGTCATATGTTTCAACAGAAGATTGCCAAGCGTATCGTTTTTTTTGGATCATCCTCGACTAATAATTTCACATTGTATATATTCACCATATTAGCTTTTTGCATAATTCCACTGGCCTTGAATATGCAAGCCAAGATGCTTGAATCTGATGAGACACCCTCGCTTTGAATCTAACAAAAACTACCAAAAGCTTCGTTGTCTATGTGGTCATGTCCTTCTTAGAAGGGCACCGCACTAGGCATACATATTGACCAATAAGTGCTTGAAATATACATCTTTCTCAACCAATTAACAACTTTTTGGAATCTCAAAAGTAAACCACACTTGCATACATGTCAAGAGATGACCTTTGGGATTGGAATTTCATCAACAACTTGTTGTGCTCTCAAAGGTAACCATAGTCCAAGAGACAACAATTGAGACACTTTCAAACATATGGACAATCCAAGAGATGCCCTTTAAGGCATGACACACATCCAGAACTTGGCGTGCTGATTCTTCATCTCACCATGTATATTTTAGCTATGTCAACCTCTTACATAGTGCATATGCGCTCAAAATGTTTCCAAGAGATGACATCTCGAATCAAGATGTAGTACACGAGATGGCAAATGAAACTAAAATCTAATCAGTAACTTTTGTGCTTTGATAAGTCAATGTAACATTTAATTGTCTAATAACTTGTGTGTAGTGGAAAATAGCATGAACATAGTGAGCATTTCATTAGAATAGCTTCCTAATGAGAATAACAAGAGTGTTTGGGTGGAGAGAGCAACGAAAAGTATAACACCTAGTTAGATAGCATGAATAATACTTCAAAAGAGAGAGAAATTAAGCAACTGACAACAGTTGAGGACCGGATTTGCATGGAGCCGGTCCCCCCTCCAAAAGGCTTTGTATTATGGTTTCTCCCATCAAGAGAGACATTTTACAATGCAATTCTTTGTGTTCCTTCAATAGTAGCTAGTGCAATGAATATGGAAAGTTCATACACTAAGCAAAACACTTATCAAACACAACATCAATTGCCTCACGGTCTCAGGCCCAAGACCTCACACACCTTCGAAGATGGTGAGAGCTAGCGGGGTATGAGAGTAGATTTAGAGGAAGAAGGAGTATTCTTACGGGAAAGATGTACATCTCCTCACATAATCACTCATATTATCATAGCTTAGCTTATTGATTAGCATGGTAGAGGAGATAAGCATGCATTGAAGCTTGGCTCTTGGTTGGATTTGCATCACAAATCCAAGAGTTGTTGGTTTAGGCCTCCCTTCTCACAAGCTTGAGAAGGAGACAAAGTCTTCTTTTCTTCACACATGAGATTGTGTGAGTGTGTGTGTGTGTGTGTGATAATGCCTTCCAAAAATCAGTCCCCTCTCTCTCTTGATCGACCCCTCTTGCTATTTGCTCATTCTCACACCTCATTGGACCTCCCCAGGCCTAGCCAATGAAAATCAAAAAACATAAGTGATAGTCTTCTGACATGTGTCCCCCATTCCCCTTTTGTGAGATCTTTACGTAATTACTTAATTCAACTAAACTCTCATTGGACCCCTTTGCCTCCTGGCCAATAGGAATCAGGCAAGCCATTGGGTTGTTGAATGCTCATTGGACCCCTTGGGAGACTGTCCAATAGTTTTCTAGAGAGCTTAATTCTTATTGGTTCTTTTTGAAGGAGTACGAGCGGAAGTGCGATGCGAGAGAGAGTGCGAAAAGAAGAGCACGACGATATGGTGAACTCGCTCTACTGTAATGTGTAGAGCATAGTGAGTTCTTATTAGGTTTTTACAAAAGAATATGTGTACATACCTGGCGGCCCGCCCACTTACCTAGGCGACCACATTGGGCTTTATACCCCAACAACCTCCCACTTAAAGTCCAATGTGGTACTTTAAGTGTGAGAGAAGCTACTATACAAGCTAATATACAAGAGATGTAGAGAAGTGATGTACTACCCTACACCTAACTGCTTGCGAAAATGCGCAAAGCTCTCTGAGGGAAGTCCTTTTGTAAGTAGATCAGCAGGATTTTCTGTGGTGTGAACTTTGACAAGCTGAAGTTGCTTATCCTTGAGCATTTCCCTGATGAAATGATACTTCACATCCACATGCTTTGTCTTTGAGTGATAAACTGGATTGCGACGCCAATTGTATAGCACTTTGACTATCACATATAAACACAGGCTCTCTTCTTTGATCCCAAATTGTATTACTAGTCAATTAAGCCAAATTGATTCTTTGCATGCCTCTGATGCTGCACATATTCAGCCTCTGTAGTAGACTGAGAGTAACACAATCTTGTAATCTAGAATGCCATGATTATGCTCCACAGCCAATGTAAAGACATACCATGACGTAGGACCTTCGGTTTTCTAAGTCACCTGCATAATCTGAGTCTGGTAAACCCTTTACACTTAGCTCCTGACTCCATAGCATATACGCATACTCTTTGTAGCTTTCAGGTATCTCAATATTCCTTTCACTGCCTCCAATGTTTCTTGCCTGGTTTGACATGTATCGACTTACTACTCCAGTGCAAATGCAATGTCTGGGCGAGTAGCAATCATTGCATACATCAAACTACCCATGCAGACGCATATGGAATCTTATCCATTTCAGCCTGTTCTTCCTCAGACACAGGACAATTTTGTTTGCTAAGTTTCATATGGTGGCAGTGGGAACACTCAATGCCTTTCCCTTTCCATATTGAAACGTTGCAAAACCTTGTCAATATACTCTGTTTGAGATAACCAAATCAACTTCTTTGATCTGTCTCTCTCAATGCGCATACCAAGTATATGACTTGCCTCACCCATGTCTTTCATGTAAACGATTTTGCCATCTTTGACTTCAAAGCTGAAATTTCTTCCAAGTGCTTGCCAGCAATCAACATGTCATCCACATACAAAATAAGGATCAGCAACTGCCATCCTTAGCCTTCTTTGTATATAGACAGTGATCGCACTCACTACGTTTGTAGCCTTGAGAAAGCATAAACTTGTGGAATTTATGGTACCATGCCCTCGGTGATTGTTTTAAGCCATAAAGACTCTTTAACAACTGGCATACCCAATCTTCCTTGCCTTTCTCAACAAAACCCTTCTGGCTGCTGCATGTAAATTTCCACATCTAAATCACCATGCAAGAACGCTTTGTTTGACATCCATTTGGGCACAACACAAATCTAATATGGCAACCAATGCAAGAAAGCATCTCAATGTAGTCATCTTGACACGGAGAGAGAGAAGACTTCATCAAAGTCAATGCCTTGTTCTTGCTTAAAGCCCTTGGCAACAAGCCTTGCTTTGTACTTTGGCTGACTATCATGAGCGGTGATCTTATACCTGTAAACCCATTTACAAGGTAGAGCCTTTTTGCCCGTGGTAATTTAACTAGCTTCCATGTCTGGTTTTTATGCAGAGCTGTCATCTCTGACTGCATGGCCAATTGCCAATTCCCGGAGTCTTCATTTGCACTGCTTCCTTGTAACATGAAGGCTCATTGCAATCAGTCAACATGACATAGTTCATAGATGGAACAAACCTATCAGAAGGTCGCGTGACACGTCCAGATCTACGACAATAGGTGGCTCAGGCTCAGCCACAACTGTGGTTCCACTCTATCCTGTCCTTGCTCCTCTTGAGCCCTGACATTTTGTCTTGCACGTGCAGATCCATCTTCTTGGAAAGACAACTCTTCTAATCTCCTCAACCCTCTCTGGTTTAGAATGATATTTGGATTCATTAAAGTGAACATCATTGCTGCGGACAACCTTTCTGGATTCAGGATCCAAAGTCTGTACTCCATCTCACCAGAATTACCATAGCCTAGAAAGATGCACTTTCTACTCTTTGGCTCAAGTTTGTTCCTAAATTCCTTTGGAACGTGGGTATATGCCTCACAGCCAAGAGTAGAGATGCTTGTATGAGGGCATTTTGCCTGACCATACCATCTTTGGCACTGAATCCTTCAGCAAAACCTTGCTAGGAGATCTATTTACAAGATGAACAACCGTTTGCTTACCATACAGACAATGTTCACAGAATTCAAAATCATTAAATGAAAAGCCAGGCAAATAACCAGAACGAGACAAGATTTCCATTCCCTTCTTGGACATATGTCCTAACGGCTATGCCACAAAGAAACGTTCCGCTGCTCGGTTACATTGATTACATTTTTAGAGACATTTGATACATAAATCATGTAAACTCCTCCAGACTTTACTCATGTGCTACTGTCATAGAACCCTTGGATATCTTCCACATGTTCTGTCCAAAAGTGGTGACGTAGCCAGCATCATCAAGTAAACCTGTGTTGATCAAGCTCTTTGTAATTGCGGGAACATGTCTCACATTCTTCAACGTGAAAGAAGAGACATTCTGAAACTTCAATTGAACATCTCCAACACCTAAGATCTCACATGTCTGCCCATTGCCTAGCCGAACATGATCTTTAGTGGTCACATAAGAGGTAAACCACTCCTTGTTTGGAGACACATGAAGTGATGCCCCTGAGTCTATAATCCAGTCACTCAGTGCATTTCCATCAGATGCTGTAAGAAGAGCTGAGTCCATTGTATTCTTCAAGACTTTTGACCTTCGGACAGAACCTTTGAATTTTGGAACCTTAGCATTTTGAAGTCTTAATGGGCTAAACCTTAGGGTCTTTGAAGCCCATTGGTGCACATTGCTCCTTTGCAGATGGTCCCCCTTTTGGCCCTATTTACCCTCCTTTAGATCCCTATTGTGGCCGGTCTACTAGCTTAACCAATAATCTAGCTTTTTCTCCCTTGGCAATTCCCCATTATAAATGATCAGTTTAACATGTGGAAATCATTTAGGAGATCAATTAGATATTGATTATTATGACAATCAACATCATTTAATTGAGTACTTTGGCAAGCAGCTGTCACGTTGCATACATATTGACCCCGAGGATGCTCAATATGTGTCGTGCTTCAGTAACCCACTAATTTTATTAGTGTATCCTACTAACTTTGTACAGATCCTTCTTCTTAGCAGAGGCTTTTAGCGATATACTAGAATAAACTTTCAAGACCTCATCATTCTATTCCCTCCATGTTTGGGTTGTCTAGAAAATATTATTGGAGACCTCTCTCTCTCTCTCTCTCTCTCTCTCTCTCTCTCTCTCTCTCTCTCTCTCTCTCTCTCTCTCTCTCTCTCTCTCTCTCTCTCTCTCTCTCTCTCTCTCTCTCTCTCTCTCTCTCTCTCTTCTCTCTCTCTCTCTCTCTCTCTCTCTCTCTCTCTCTCTCTCTCTCTCTCTCTGCGTTAGATTTGCAAGGGCAAGGGAAGGCATGCTATGCGTCTGTGTTGGCAGAAAGTAAGGAAGTAGGGATTCTACGGAATATTCCAGCAAATGAATTTCTTTTGGCACTTACCAGTATGTCGTCACGATTTTGCAAATTGTTTTATTAGTGGGTATCTACCCAAGATACTCTCAAACCGAAAGTCGAATACCAGAAGAAAAGTCGGGCATGCGAGGTAGGAGGAGGGATGGGGCAAGGCTTGGCGCAGATGATGGCGCATGGTCAGTTTTGCTGACAACTGAGCCGGAGTCACGAACAATTGTAAACACCGGAGGAGGGGGTGGCATGAGCAGCAGGCTAGGAAGCGAGCGCGCGACAGAGAAAGGGGGGGCCTTTATTATTTTTTTAACGTTGGTTGTTGAGTTGTCGACAACATGGATGTTCGTCGGCATGGCTTATGCGAAATGATGTCTAGAGTCGGCTAGCTCCCAGGTTCGAATTTGCCACACTGTTTGAGATTTTGGTGGTGGAGGATTTTACTTTAGGTAAGGGATCTTATTAGATTCTCTCCAATAAACTTGAGAAGCCACCAATATACGAGTATGAAGCATCAAGAGTCATAGGTCATAAGTCTTTTATAATAAACATTTCATTCCATTTCATTTCATTTCTCTCTCTATCCTATCTCCAGCTGTCATCCAGGCGGGAAATTATACGCCTGCTAAACTCAGCCATGGCGCCGAATATCGAGCTCTCCTAGCTCTAGCCTGCTCCCCGAACTCGCGCGCTAGCATGTTTATAAGGCGGTATCTTGTTGCCTTTTGAACAAGCCATTGTTTCTTGCCCTTTGTATACCCTTCAAAACATTCTCTTGTATCTAAGAAGCTGATGATATCAGGCATAGCATCTCTACCTTGAAAGAGGGGTAGCTTCAGTTTGATTGCTCCTATGAACACACCTTGTATTCTTTCCTTGGCTAGAGCATCTGCTTCTTGATTTTCTGCCCTAGGGACATGAGATAATTGCACTGCTTCAAACTTCCTTAACAGATCCTTAACTTGGCATAATTGGCCAAGCAAACTTGATTTACAAACCCAAGTGCCGTTTATTTTCTTAATCAAGAGCATGGCATCACCAAACACATTTAGGCATTGAACCCCTTGCAAAACACATTGTTCTAAACCAAAAATTAGGGTCACGTACTCTGCTTTGTTGTTGGAGTGGGAGTGTAGCAGCTGCCCAATAGAGAATGCCTTTTCCTTTTGCTCATTGTAGATGACGATGCCAGCTGCAGCCTGGTCCATTGTTCTTTTGTAAGCTCCATCAAAAGAAAGAGAGTGAGCTCCTTCTAGCTTAGGAACTTCCACCATTGGTGTCACTCCTTTGCCTTCTGTGTAGAACTTTAGCTTCTTCTCATAGTGACGATGAGTAAGAATACCTGCTACACTAGCCCTGGTGGAGTTCTCCACTTTCATAGTGTAATTGAACTCTTGTAATCTAACAAGCCACTTAGAAATTCTAGATGAGACATCCATGTGTTGCATCACATACGAAAAGAACTCTTCCATTCTTAGAATTACAAAGGGTCTAGGAAATAGATAAAAGCGGAACTTTGTAGTGGCAAACATCAATGCAAGCACCGCTATCCTTGGTCTTGACTTCCTTGTACTTACCATCTTCGTCCATTGTTTCCTCATCCTTGGTGCAAGATGGAGGAATTGGGGCCGGGTTATTTTGGGACCCTGCATCAATACATCTTGAACTAGTTCATAAGGTTTAGCATACTCACCCAACAAAAAATCAACGATGTCGATCTTCCACCGAGGCTTAGACACATGCTTGCTAGACTCTCCTTTTCCTTTCATCTTCATCCCTTTGAGAGGCCTCTTTGTACCTAGCCGTTGAGAGGTATCAGCCACACAGGAACGGCTGAAGATCAACAAGGCTTTCTCAACCGAATCACCAACCAGCTAGAGAATCTTTCAGTACATCTGGTGTAGTTGAGTCCTTCCTGGTTACTCTTCCTTGGTAGTTCTGGTTTGTAGATGCAACTTCTTATCTTTAAGGCGGGCTACTTCAACTGCTACCTCATATGTAGCAGGAAACCTTCCCTTCACCTTCTCTTTAAGAATTAGCCATAAACCAACCACAAACCGTTCTTTCTTTAGGAAATCGGGTGCCCCTTCACCCTCCCTCAGCGATGCAACCCATCGTCCCCATAGATCCACAAACTTTGATTCGTATGTTGCATACTCAGCCATACTTCCCTGCTTCAACTCCATCAACAATTTCCATAGCTTCTCGGATGTGATGCCTTCTCCAAAACACCTTAGGAATGCTGCTCTTAGCATAGTCCACCTCTCCTTGGTGGTTGGCACCAAGGCATTGTACCATGATCTTGCTTCCACTTTCATTGGCAGCGGAAAAATGCGCAAATGCAAAGCATCGTCATCCCTTCCAGAGATGACACATGTTATTTCAAGGTTATTCAGGAAATCTGAAGCATCTTCCCCACTTAACCGTGAAGGTTGGGAAAGAAACATTTGCCATTGCCAAAAACAAGATATTTCTTCAAACCTTTTTTTTTTCCTTCTTAAACACAAATGACTTAGCGGCTTTCTTACAGGGTTTAGGTGGATAGATCAGAACAGGATGAAAATGGAAACATTGAAAGAGTGATGGTAATCCAACATGGGGAGGATAATAAGATTTGGGAGCTAGGGTTTTTTTTTTTCCTTCTTAAACACAAATGACTTAGCGGCGTAAAGCGGCTTTCTTACAGGGTTTAGGTGGATAGATCAGAACAGGATGAAAATGGAAACATTGAAAGAGTGATGGTAATCCAACATGGGGAGGATAATAAGATTTGGGAGCTAAGGATCTCTCCTAGCACCGCAGTACCAAACAGATACACAATCTTTTGTTGATAGAATATTTTCCTATCTACATATATTTTTACGTGCATGTGTTACAAAAACCTAAACCAAAAAGCGATTGGTCCGTTATCCATGATGCACAGAGTGTAGAGTACTTATTTACACCCTTATCATGCCGGTGTTGACAAGTCAGCACATCCACAGGAGGTCATCGCCCTTCATAGGCTCCACCTTCCCTTCATCGCTCATCATGTATGAAGTGATGGAGACGTGTTTGACCAATCCTAGCTTTTTAGCTAGCAGCAGTTGCAAGTAATTAACGCGGTCAGCTTGTTGCATGAACTCCATACCATTTAGTTGTAGTTCGTCTCCGGCCCTTCATCTCCGGCCCACTGGGTTTCACCGTGGTAGACAGTTTCTTTAGGATGAGTTGTATGGGGAGAGGAGGAAGGCCCTCTACCCGCCCTCCAAAACAGCAAGGACAGTAGCCAAACCACTCCTCTCTAGGGCATGGGAGCCCCTTACCACCTCTGCTTTGGGGTTGTCAAAGTGAACTGACAGTACTCGCATGCATCACGCTAATTTATAATAGGTGATCTTCTGCCACTTTGCTTCAGATGACCTTCTTTTTGGTAGCCTAGGCACGATTCTGCTTCCCGAACTCGAAGCACTCGCATGGCCAGGTGTTTCTTCTTCCTTGGGAGTCATGTGATTCAGGATTGGCCTAGCCCTCCCTTTCCTTTGGCACGAGCAACCCTTTGGGTCACTTAGGAGCAGAGGCTATACCTTTACTTGTTGCAGATTCCTTGGGAAAGAGAGGCCTTACCGACCTTTTTCCTTCCTTGATATGGATGACATCTTCGCGGTGGACGTCGATGTAGAGGATTTCCTCTTCTTCTTTACCTCCATTGATGGCACTCATTGATAGAGTGTAGTGGGTGACTATAATGAGAGCATCCTGTAGCCCTCCCTCTCTTGGCTCTTGATTTGTGGTTAGAGCGAGAGATGCGAGATGGAGGACTTTCCTGGATGTTGACGACAGTGTATTCGGAAACAGCACTTCGATAAAGGCGGTCATTGCTCCGTTAATTTCTTTCTCCTCTGTTCTCCAATTGGAGAATTCCACATCCATTCGTCCATGGTCGAAGACGTGCATCATTTTCAACGTTTCAAACTGAAGGTTTTCGAGAAGCCTCCTCAGTGGGGGCACCAAATGACAAGCGCAAGCGTAAAATGGACCCCGATGGCCTCTACGCAGGACTATGCATGCCGAACTCGTCACAAGAAGTGAAAAGGGGGCACCTAGCTTTGAGTGGCTAGGACGTGGACAGTAGTGATTTAAAATAGCAATAGCACTACACACTATAGAGAGAGAGACGTAGACGTAGATGTAGACGTAAATGATGAAAACCCCTCAAGATGTGAGGGCAATTTTGATTCAAAGTGGTATTTACAAAAAACTCAATTTCGGCGAGATGGAGACCGTGGTGAGAGAGAGAGAGAGAGAGAGAGAGAGAGAGAGAGAGAGAGATAGATTGAATTATCATCCACGGAGGTCAAAATATGACCCATGGGACCAAAAATAAAACATAAACAATCGCTTCAAATATGTGAGGATGTTTGATACATATCAATTAAGGACTAAGGGTCCATCAAAAGGATAGAAGAAAAGAACAAAAACCTATGGGGGCTCAAGTGAGGAGATAGACGGTTTGGGAGTTCGAGATTCTTGAATAATGGCTTTACCGCCTCGATACACTACCCATTTACCTTGCTTGCGGGCTTCATGCACCCTCTTGAGTTCATTTGTTTTCATCTTGAGTTGAGTCAAGGTTAGTTCTTCGGCAATCCACAGCGTTGTTCCCTTCAAGAGTCGGGACTACATAGCAAATTGATCCGCTCCTCTTTGTCTTGAAAGTGAGGATACATTGCTTGAGTGGCACATGCCTATGTGTGTCGTTGATCCAAGAAATAGCTTCGACTTGATATGAACTAGTTGAAGAATTTCATTAAGTTTGGTGATTGCTTCTTCGAGGGTATCCTCGTCAGAGCACCATGCGGGATGCAACCCTCCAATTCTGACCTTGAGGCCAAGAGACTCTTGTAGTTGGCACTCTTGTAGGGCCGCTTGTACTTTGGTGTCGATCTTCTTCTGTGCTTCCTCATGAGCTTTCTTTTCTACCTCCATGACACTCTTGATGAAGGAGGATTCAACTTCCTTTGCTTTTGCAAGCAAAGCTTGACTCTCCACTTCTTTCCCACCCTCCAGTTTACACAAGCGCTCCTTTAGCTTCCCGTTCTCCTCAATGAGTTCTTGTACTTTAGCTTCTAGATTTGTAATTCTAGCTTCTTGCCGAGCTGCAAAGTCCTCCCTTGGTGCATCTGCTGCCACTGCAAGAAAACTCGTACTTGTGCGAGAGATTGGAGTACTATTTGACATCCTAACTGTGTGAATAAGGTCTAAGGACACCTTATAATGGACCTACCCTTGCCACTAACGTAGATTTCTGTGATGAATGGACAGAATCGCTAATGAATTGACAAAGTCATTTTTGTGAGAAGTAAATGCTACGACAAAGTACTGGCCACCGACTGAGAGAAAGTGAGACTTGGCCTCACACTAACGCTGCCCTGAATGATGCAAGTGGAGTGTAATGGTGAAGAAGTAGAGGAAACCGTTGCAAGGTGCTTTGTATTAAGTTGAGTGTGAAACACCCTGTTGTGAGCACTGGCTGAGTTGCAAGCTGCTGTGAGCACTATTGCACTTGTTGTTGGAGAAGGAGCACCTACACTAGAGGTCAATCATGCCTTCCTTGTGCCCTCCAAACTCTTGCTCGGCTGGACACAACTGCAGAAACGAGACAATTACTATCGGCCTGCGGGTCCTTGCAGAGTGAGACTCAGTGGGTTGGGAGAGCGGCTGAAGTCCAGGTTGATCTCCTATAAGGTGCGTATACTCTGACTGCAGGCGAGCTTGTGGGCTTAACACCCCTCCACAGGCCGCCCTTAATCCTCGGAGGGACACAGGTAGGTCTAGGGCTTCTTCAAAGCTAGAGAGAGAGAGAGAGAGAGATAGTGAGAGAGAGAGAGAGAGCCTATAGTGCATTCTCTAGGAAAAATTCCATATACACGGAGATTCTACTCTTGTGTGTGGTGACCCTTGGAGTCAGAGTGTGTGCATGGCTTCCTTCTCAAGTGTTGACTCCTCAGTGCTGCCCCTGATAGTGACCTCTCAGTGTTCTTTTATAGGTGCAGGTTGCATTAGTTTAGGAGTATTTGATTAGGTTAGGGCCCTAATCAAGAGATACAAATCAAGGCCAGGTCCTAGATGGTTGACCCTTGCTTTGTCTTA